>NC_055693.1:23817730-24062730 GCF_017639745.1 Melanotaenia boesemani
AGCAATAAAACTACTTTAAATATAATTCTTTTGGCTTGGAATTTGATGGATTTAACTACATCGACCTTAAGAAAAACATAGAAATAAAAGAATGGTGCTACAAATTTTTAAACATTGAGGATGAGTCGGGTCATATTTGGCAATATAATTCACTGAGGCCAATAATATCAAATGTATAGATAAAAATAAAGAGCAGAGAGAAAACAAAGGAAGAAAGAGCTCAGTGCATCATGGGGTGTCCTTCAGCAGTCCTAAGTTAGTCTAAAGGATAGTTTTACTGCATCACTCTGTGACAGGATGTCCCTTAATTTAACAATAATATGTAGATGAATGAAGGTGGTCCTGTGAACCTGTAAAAACAAATCCTGGTAAAAAAAAAAATAAAAGAAAAACATAAAGAAAGAAAACGGAGGTATAATTGGCCTTTTATGTTGCATTTGTTGCTTTAATGCGGCTGTTTAATGTCAATTTTAAGCCCACAAGGAGGGAAAAAAATGTATAAGATTAATGCTGAACATTCTGCATGACTGTTAAAGCTTCTTTCATTTTCTAAAATAGAGAAAACATTTTATAGTGATTATAAATGAACCCTTTAAACAATATCATACAGAGTGTTGAATCAAAATGTAGACATTTGAAAAAGACGCAGATGTAGTTCTTTGGTCTCAATGTGCACATGATCATAAAATCATACTTTATTTCCATACAGTCCATCACTGTACTACATATTTCCAAGATATGTTTTATCTCTCCAGTTTCATAGTATTTACTTAGGACCCAACTCCCCCAAAAACTGAAAACCTTTACTTACTGGCCAGCTCCGCATGGGCCCAAACAAGTACTCAATCCCAACTTCAACAAGGACAACAGGACACTTAAATGTTATGTCCATTCGCTTAAATCAAAATTGCATGTGCAGCACATAAGCCAGACAAAATTTCTGTCATCAGTTTTTGCTTTCACATTGTGCAGCCCATTGCACAACAAGCATTAGTGCCTCCCTTGATGGCCCTGCTTGCATGTTCCTGCTCAGGCTTTAAACTGAAATTGCTTTTTTAGACTGTGAAAATCTTACAAATATGTAATCTACGTAGATTAAAAATTCATGACAGAAAGAATTCTAAGAGACATTGTTTGAAGACGTCCTGCCACTTTTCTTTTTTAAACAATTTAACTGCCTTTCATTCACACATATCACCATAGTAACTTCTTCACATTAACACTTAAACAAGACTAATTTTAGCCTAATTAAAAAACACATCTTCACTTAAAGCTTAAACAAAGATAGGGCTACAACAACACAACAACACTGCAGACTTTGCAGCAAGATAATGCCCTATAACACTCATAGAAATCAAGGATGAGGGAGAAGAATAATTTACACCCTCGGTATGTCTTGTACATGGGGCAGACTTGCTGTAAAATTGGCTTGGAATTACAATATAACAGACTTTTTACAAGAACAGGTTACTCCTCTTGAGGGATGCGTATTTTTCATTATATACTGTCTAGTAGCCTTCTTTTAGCGTAGCTCCAAATCAAAATAGTTTTCACCTCAAGGGACTTTAAAGAAGTGGTGTAGTCTCATTTTAATCTAGTTGGAACAAACTAACTCTTTTCCAAGTTAGTAAAATTTTTAATATAATCCAATTCATAAAAGGTTATTTAGCTATTCAACAGATTACACTGAATTGTGTCTTCGATTCAATCCCCTATACTGATTATGTAAAAATGCAAGGAAAAATACATTTTGATAGAAAGAAACATCTGGTAGAACCAGAGGACCGTCTATCTGCTTTGACTATTGCTGGGGTTTGAAAAAACAGGAAAAAGAGGTCAGGAGGCCCCATAACACTCAGTCACATTCATTTCACCAAAGCAGCAAGATTGTAAGTCTTATAATAATGCAGGCGGAAGACATTGTAACCTTTGACCTTGCCAGTTGTGGTGGAAAAGGTTGTTATTGTCCATTTCTTTGTCTTGTATATTGTTTTTACTTGTGCTGGCCGTACAAGTATATACCATGTCCCAACTGTCTCATCACTGCTATACAATCTCTTGTCCAATTTAATATGTAGGGTTGGTCATGAGATTGTATTTATTTTTACCTCAGAAGCAAAGATATGCTATATGCCATATTAATATGCCATGTTATTTCTGTCCTTCATATCTCCATCTGAAAGTGACCAAACACCTATACAGGTAACTGTTGAATGAGCGAAAAACAAGAAAGCCTAGTTATGTTGAGCTTTCTTCATACCAAATATTGTATGAAAAGCTAAAAGTCAGAGTTGGATAGACACTATGAATTTGTTTGATTTAAAAGTCAGAGTAGTAGAAGTAATTTGTGTTGGTGTTGAATCACTAGATCAGAAGTCTTGTCCTCGTTATGTTTAATACAGATGTACAAACAAGCTCTGTTTGATATTTGTGATGTGACTCCGCTCTGTTTTGTAATGAGACATACTGTGACAGTGGCAAACACAGGCTGATAACACACAAACAGATGGTATGATGCATCCTGTCCTAAAGGCTTGCTCTCAATGTTGCCATTAAGCCACCTTATTCTTTAAGGAACCATCACGTGAAATGACAGCAACCCTCTTTTCCAAGATGCCTGTGCACATTTCACACATGTTCAGAAATGACAGTGTCTTAACAGTGCAGCTTACAAAAAAGGGGAGGGGAGACAAGTGAATCAAACCAGAGTGGGTGGTGTGGTTGTGCTTTGAGGGGACGCCGCCACAGATGAACTGAGAATGTGGGGAAAAAAACAAGGCGCACGAGATGCCTCCAAGAAAATGGACACAGACAGAATGAGAGAGAAAGACTAGGGAGACCTAAAATAACAGTGACATTGTCTCTAGACAGTACTCATTATTTCTCTATTCAGTGAGCGCAGCAGTTAGGGGACACGGCTGAAATACAACTTCAGAGTGCGGTTGACAGCAGAAGCAGAGATGAAGCTGTGGATTTACAGTGTCATACAGTATCAGTGTAATATTCAGCTCCTGTCATCACAAATCACAGCACACCACACACTAGACAAATCCAACAACTTATTTGCAGAGGTCGGATATATTCTGTTTGATAAAAAAAAGGGAAGTATAAAAGATATAGGCCATTTTATTTAAAAGCCTAAATCTGACGCATCAAGCATAAAAGCAGGGGATAAGATGTGGTGCCAAAAGATTTGTGGGCCAGCAGAGCAAAGATGCCTCTCTTAGTTTGGGCTGTTACCAAAAGCTTTTAAAGATTATCTACTTGTGCAATCATCAAGAGGAAACAAGTAAATGAAAATATTTTTTTGTGTAGAATATCATGAAAACATATTCCTTCATACTTACTGTGTTTTTTAGTTACAACTTTGGGACTATGAGCAAAATGACAATAAAATAGCATTTTCACATATCTAACTAAATTAAAAATGGCATTAAAACTGTGTAAACCACGCAAGAAGTGTTTTCTGAAATGCATTTTTGTTGTTTTCTATAATGCAGGGGGAAAAATGAAAGATGTATTATTATTATTTGGAGTTCTTACAAGGACAGTATCAATTCTTTTGTGACTTCTATGCTGGATCTCTATCTCTAACCAAGACATTTCAGGCTGTTATTCATCCATTACTCATCTACAGCAATCACAACATCATAAAAAAGGTACTTTTTTGTGTAGGTTGAGTCAGGTCAACTGGACCAGTAGCTGAGCTAGACTTTTATACATGGGGGCTTCCAGAGGGTGGTCAAGTCTTTGTCAAGGGGTCATGTAATGTCATTGGATGACCTGCTCTACCACCTGAGCTACTGTCATCCCTGCACTCTACTTAAGAAGATTTAGTTGTGAATCATTCATTTTCTGTACTGCTTCATTCAATTAAGGGTCGTGGGGGAGCTGGAGCCTATCCCAGCATTTAGCAGGTGAGAGGCAGGGGAAACCCTGGACAGGTCGCTAGACCATTGCAGGGCCAACACAGACAGACAAACTACCTTTCACCCACGCTCACACTCACTTTTTTAGCTTTTCCTGGGGAGAATTCAGAGTGACCGATTAACCCAACATGCATGTTTTTGGATGGTGGGAGGAAGCCAGAGTACCTGGAGAGAACCCACACATGTGTAGTGGATTCCAGCATCTTCAAAATAAAGATGGGAACTTTTTGTTTAATCCTGACTGAATTAAACATTTGATGGATTTTTCTCCTTACAGACAAACAGTCCCTCTCACTCCAAAAGCAAGGGTCTGACAGGTAAAAACCCAGGTCAACAAAGGTCAGCTCTCCAACCTGAACTGTGGGAGTACTTCTTAAGTTATATCAAAAATCTGGGAAGTTTCTGAAATTTAATCTTCTGCAGCCACAAATCTGCCAGGATTTGCCTTACAACGGACTAAATGTTTTGTGGATTTCAGATGGAACTCTTACCATCTGAAATCCATATATATATTATATTAGGGGTGCAACAATATATGTATCTGTATTGAGCCGTTCAATACAGTGCTCTCGGTCCGATACGCATAGTATCGAACAATACAGAAGTTTTATTTTATTAACTTGTCTTCTGATGATGGCATCTGTGTCGACTACTCCACTTAGGCTGCATTGTCATGCACAGATCCAATGAGTGCCTCTCATAGGCGTTCACTCAAGCCCGTGGGACAAGCAATGAGAAGTTAGCTCATTGCAACATGGCTACTGCCTCAACTCTACCTGAAATCTAAGCTCCTCCACCATTATTCAGATCTGGCTTTTGGTTTTCATGTTAAGTATGACCCTGATGGTAAGTGTGTCATGGACAAAAGCACGACAGTATGTTGGAAGTGCCACATAATGCTTAACTACATTGGTGGGAACACAACAAACATGACTGTACATTTACGCTGACATCACCCCGGTGCAAAGACAAGTGGAACCACACAAAAACAGCAAGCACAAACTTTACCAGACAGCCACTTGCTCTTGATTCAAAGAGGACAAAAGAAATCGACCGAACGATTGCTAGTTTTATTGCTGTCGACATGCGACCCTTTTCTGTTGTAGACAACACCGGGTTTCAGGACATGCTGAGTGCTTGATCCCCGTTACAAGATTCCTTTACAAACCTATTTCACCAATACCACAGTTCCTGCTTTGTATAACGAGACAAAAGCCAAATTAGAGAGGGCAGTGTCAGCAGGGTTAGTGTGATCTGGTATGACATTTTTAAAGTATGAGTTATTTTAGGATAAAAAAAAATACAAACGACAGACCACTTGTTTTTACTTTTTATATTTTTTTATATTTTTATTTCTGACAAAATTCTGACTACTCATAAGTATTGCCCACATTAATGCACCTTCCTTATATGGCATAGCCAAAGTCAACCCTCTTGCCTGTCAATGGCATTGTGGGTAGCAGAATTACTTGCAATACAGTGTAATTTGAAATTAAGGGAACTTGTTTTTTTCAATGGCTGCTTTCAGGCAGCTTTTGCAACAATATCCTGATATTACCAATAGTTACATTTAAGCACTACTAACAGTGACAAACACCTGATCTCAATGCTAAGAAAAAACTTACATGTACCATCAAACTGTGTCTGACAGTTCGTTTGCAGCATGCCATTTTTGAAGGCTTTAACCATGTAGGCCATACAGATCTGGTATAAACAGTAAGCTGAAATACAAGACCAGAGCACTTACAGTATCTGTCTGTCTGCTTGACTATGTGTCCATCTATCCATCTTTTGAATGAGAATAAAAAAGGAAAATGATTAAGGAGAGATTTTCTCTGTGTAGACATGAATAATTAAGTACAACAAATTTGTATGCTCAGAATGAGTGGCCCATATTAATCAACTAAATGACTGCATATGAGTTGCCCTTTAAAATCACATCTGTCCCTGGGGAAGTGCTTGCTGTTAATATTTAATACATACACGTGTAGTTTCTCAAATCAATCTGTCACACAAATTAGTTCAAATTAATTCAAGTGGTGGTCAAAAAGCCATCTGATTAACATGAAGTGCTGACACTGACATTGTTGTCAGGGTAATTTTTACCCTTTTCTTGCCCAGCAAAGTAACAGATAAGCCATTACATTTTTGTCTCATTTTGTCTTTACTGTAAAATGGCACAGATGTTTGTAAGTCATTCTGCATTTAGTTAAACTTAATGTAACGCAGATTCTGGTGATGCTTCAGGCTTGTTTTGTTACAGCTGTACTTTGGTAAGCATCGGACTGGCCCAGGTGTTAAACAGATATATCCAACTGGCTTCAAGGTGGCAGCACATCATAAATATGTATGTACCTCAGGCGCTTGTGGAAAGCAATAAGACATCATCATCACAGAGATCACCCTGCTGTCACTCCCCTCTGCAAGGCCCATTAATAAACACTGACAATCAGAGCCCTTGACCTACCCCTGGCATCCCGAAGCTCAGATTGAAAGGAGCATCCCTATTCCACTAATGCCCCTAAACACCCCTTTTAGCTTTAGGTTTGCAGGCACTTCGCAATCAGAATAAATAAGCAACCATTCCTCTAATGTTCAAAATAATTTTGGTGCTAAAAATATTTTAAAAATGATCATCACTACATCTTCACTTGTGCCAATCATGTGGAATAAACAAGTAGATAATTACACATCTTTATTGAGGTTTTCCAAGATATTTAGTTTACATAGTGTGAAGTCAAACATGTTCGTAATACAAAATTAAATGTATACACAGAGAATTAGAATCACATTTATGTATGTATGATGAAAATAGCTCAAACAAAAAATACAGTAGAGAATTATTACTACAGGTCATCTGGAATATAAATGCATGCAGCATTATAATAAGGCCAGACTTCTGAAAGTTGTCTGTCTCACAATGTGACTTCCAGTCAGGTGTATATTGTATCTTTATTGTTCTGCGTGTGCATTTTTCCACTCACGGCTCCTCTTGTTGCAAAATATGTCAAATTATAATCTTGCCATCAGGTCATTTACAGAGAATAAATTTTATTTTGACAGAAACAGGAATTATGACAACAATAAATAAAAGACCTTTGTTTGAAGCAGATTAGATGTCTGAACTTAATGTTTCTGGTATGTGCAGAAAGCTTGGTGTTGCCAGCCTGGACATGTGTGGGAAGCTGCATGGTTAAACATGCTACACCTTGCAAACATTTTTCTGCCTGATAAAACCACTTTATGCTTGAAACTCTACCTCATCTTAAGTTGCACATGGAAAAAGTACATGCCAGTTCTTATTCAGTATCAGTAAAACAGATATCCATTGCAAAAGCTGATATGATTTTCTAGTAATAAATTTAGCTTCTGTTTATATTTGAAGCTTCTTCTTTGTTCTATTCAAACGTATGTGCTGAGATATGATTGCTCTTGTCATTGCAGAAAAGTCTCCCAATCTGGCTGATGAAAACCAGATCAGAGTGTACAGAGCAGTGACTATGTAATTACTAATATATGTATGCTAAGAACTATGATAATATTTCTGTGTGCTATAAATTATGTGACATAAAAAAGATTCTTCAAACCAGTATATCAGATTGCTTTGAGATGCATCCTGTCATATTTGCTCCCAGATCGGTCAGCTTCATCAAATCTCATTCACAATTTCTTGGGGGGGTTAGAGACTCATTCTTTAAGGCTTATTTGGTAATAATAAATACATTCCTCCACACCATTCCTTCAAATTGTGTATACCATATTTGTTAAAAGACTTGACTGCACTAAGCCAGTGGTCCCATTTTGCTTTGATCAAAATTTGTAAATATTTAAATATTATTATGAATTACTTCATTGTGAAAACAGACCAAATGTAATGTGGCACTATTATTCTGCAATTCTAATGCACTGGCTTATCAGGGTTTGAGCCCTGCAGCCATATGTAACCCCCCCCCCAAAAAAAAACAAAAAAAAAAAGGAAAGAAATTGGACAAAATTTACTTTTCAGGAAGAAAATTAACAGGACTGCATGATTGCCTACTATTACACTCTTAGCACAAGACCCATGCTGTTAGTTTTTATTTCACTCTCTTTCTCTGCCTGAACCAGTCTCACATCAAATGAGAGGAAACGTCAAAGCTCCTCCCTATAAAAAAAAAAAATAAAAAAGATTCATGTGGCTTTAAAAGGTTTCTCTGAACATTAGGTTACTCCCACATTTCAGCACCTGTATCCACAGAAGACAGTCTTTTGTGCATTTTGTAACAGTTTCAGATTGAAATGTAGCGCTGTTACCCAAATAAAAATAAATAAATAAATTTAAAAAAAGGGGGTGGGGGGTTGTCATGGTTCCTGGGTTTTGGTGTGTGTTAGATGTTGATCATGGTTTAGGATTTTGGTTTTTGTCATACTGAGTTCGGTCTTGCTCTTGGTTTATAGTTCTGGGTTTTTGTCATGTTCAGTTTGTTATGTTCATGCTTTAGGTTTTCAGTTTTGACATGTTTAGTTCGGTTTTCCCTCCTGTGTTCCTGTGGTTCCTCTTTCTGACTCATTAGTTCACCAGGTCTAATTACTCATTCACTTCAACTGTTCCTTGTTACTCCTACTGTGCATATATACCCCATGGTTTTCAGTTAGCTCTTATTAGATCCTTATTTGGTTAACTCCGTTTTTTAGTTTATCCCTGTTGTGTGTGTGGTTCCCTGTCCTGAGTTTGTGACAAATAATGCTTTACCTCCACTGATTCTGCCTACTGCCTGATTCTGCCTGCATTTGGGTCCTCACCTCCGCCGCCACACGTGACATTTTTCTTAAAAATGTGGATTGTATCATGTTGTAACGTGATAGTTTTATTGTAAAAGCATGGATGTCTAATTTATCAATTGGGGTTAAGTTGTACTTCATTGGAGTAATCTTGTGGAGCTTGGCAGACACTGTGATATTGTTGATGTTGCATTCTTAAACCAGACAGGACTACGTCTTCATGTAGGCAACTAATTCTAATATTCTAATATTTTCGATATAATGAATTTCACTCCACTATTTCTAGGTTGCAGTGACATCTGTATACAGTAACAACTTCGATTCATGTCCTTAAAATATAATTTATCACATTATAACGTGGTATGTTTCACATTTTTACAATAAACTATCATGATGTGATAAGGCCATCATTTTTTAATTTGGTGACAGCTCTCTGCTTCCATAGTTTCAAACAAGACTTAGTGACTTAAGTTTTCTACAGGAGTTTGCTGCAGATGAATAGTTAGAGAAAAACATCTAAACCTGGTTGTGCTTCTTCTGCTTTGGCCAAGTTCAAATATGACAGCGGCTCAGTTTCTGTACTTCTTGGTTAGCTGTGACTTTGTAGAAAATTTAACAGACTTCTTTTTTACTGCCATTTTTATTGTCATGATCTGTCATTTTAAGAAGTAGTCAAGGAAGTTGTCAACTCAACTCATCTGGGAGTTGAGTGCTACTCATTTTCATGATAAACCATCACTTTTTTCTTCTCCTGCTCCAAGTCAGATATGCAGAACAGGATAAATGGATGTTCCATACCTCAGATTTTTCTATATGTTGAAAAATAAGAACTACACATGAAAAATACTAACAAATATCTTTTTATGTTTGCCAGTTAAAGCGATGTGTTTCACCCCCAGGTCTCAACAAGAACATCTTCCACTGTGAAGGACCAGGATGAAAGACTGGAAGCGCTAGTCCATCGTAAATACAGAAGTATACAAATTTGTTTAAATGAATATGCCAATAAATAAAATAAAAACATCCATGCAACAATTAATTATTAAATAAATTCACCAATGAATTTAATAACTGGAAGCTCCTCCTTTACTATGTAGTGGGCTGATTTAAATATAATTGTCACTTCAATCTTTTCATACAGACTTACTGGTTTGTTCTTTCTTTCAAAATGTCAAGATAAAATTCTGATTGCAATAACAAATAGTAAAAAAATTAAAATGAATGGTCACAATCTGAAACCCTGAAATCTTCTTTATTCTTTACTTCTATCAAAGGTCAGGTTGGTGATGAACTTTAAAACTCTGCTTCTGACTCGTTTGGATTGCACACTGACATTCATTACACACATTCTTTGTCATCGTCTTTTTCTTTTTTTCAGCCTTTACATCTAGAAAGGGAGGGGGGGGGGGACTTGCTTTTGATACATTCATTTTGAATATTTGCCCTTAATGAGTAGGACTGGGTATCTGATTCAATTCAATATAAATTAATTTACAGATATTTATATAACACCAATTTTTGATGAATATTAAAGTGCAACTAAACCCCCTACTTTTTGCATAACGTTAGAAAAATGCTGAGCAATGTGAGGTGTGGGGGTGCGAGCAGGAAAGGCCCAAACCTCCATGGAGCCCTAAGCAAAACTTGAATTTTGGGTCCCTCTAATACTGTCTGTAATAATTAATGATTATTCACACACCTACTATAAACCTATTTACTTTACTAATCTTTCATTTTGTTTTGACTTATAAAGTGAGAACTTTTGTTACTGTTAATCAACGGTGATAAAGGTTATTTAAAGGTAATTAAAGGTTAGCTGGAAGAAAACAACAGATTTCTAACCTTAAAATCTTACAATTAATATTTAGCAGCGCTCTTTTCTGGTCTCACAGAAAAGGATACGAAAAACATCTACACAGTTATAGGAGTGTTGTTCACAGCATCCTTTTATCAGCCAGGTGTTTCACCCTTCTATTGTTTTTAACCTGAATGGTAATAAATTCAGCTGCAAATGTGGCCTAAGAATGATTTACAATTTATATTCAAAGTGATATTGTAGTAACTGGGTTACTGAATGTCACAGACCCACTAAAAATAATTAAATAGACAAATATATTTATTGTACACACGTCAACTGCTTTCTTACTTTTGGTTTTAAAAAAACTATAACAGCAATGTACAACAATAAAGACCTAAAAAAAACTACAACTGCAGTTAAAATAACTACAATAAAAATTATTTAATTTATATGTTCTCTAAATTATATAAAAGAAATCTACAAAGACAGATTATGAATTATATATATATATGTATATATATATATATATATATATATATATATATATATATATACACTACCGTTCAAAAGTTTGGGGTCACTTCCCTATTGAATCCCATGGCAAAGTGACCCCAAACTTGTGAACGGTAGTGTATATATATATATATATATATATATATATGGGTGTAATGTGTGAATAATTATGTAAATAAAGAGATGTACATCTGCTGGAACTTTCCCTACTGACTATTTTTCTTTAGGTATAGTTGTGATGAAAGCACCAGCCATTTTTTTGTGGAAAACACTAAATTTTCCTTTACAGGCAGAGACCCTCTGAATACCTGATCAGTCCATTCTGAGAGTGTGAGAAGAGAGATGGTCACTCAGCTGGTAAACTTTTCACTCAGCTGGGTAAACTGGTAAAGCTGCTAGACCATGGTGAAAACTGCAGTTGCTGAGCACGTAGACATGGCATTAACCTCAGTGACCACTGAAAAGGGACCTTTAGGGGAAATAAAATTAAACATTTTTAGACTAAATGATTGATCTCAGAATTTTCTGTAGTGTAATGTGTGATCACAAAGTCAGTTTTGTTGTTAACTCACCAGGTAAATCAGCAGGCATATTGTGTCAGGTCACCTTTGTTTTCACACACGTCTCCATGTGTGTGACATCAGGGCAGAACTTTGCCATGAACACAGAGAGCAGCTATGACATGCCGTCATGTATATCACATAAATAACATCAGAATGTTTAGTTTAAGTTTTATATACATACATATATACACATATATATATATATATATGTATATATATATACAGGTGTTGCAGATGTTGCAGATGATGCTACAGAAGTTCAAAATACATTAACTTCACCTTATTGTTGGGGTGGTGGGTCTCATTAAAATAGTTGCAGAAACATTGCCAGTCCATTATCTGATTTATTTCAGAGTCCATACATGCATGGTGATGTCATTTCTTATTATTTTCAAAGCATACTGTCTTTGTTGGACATGGTGGTGTCCACGCAGTGGTGTAAATATTGGCGATGCACCCGATGCATCTGCACCGGGGCCCAGATGCCATCAGGGGCCAATGAAGTTTCCCAACAAACTCCTTGCATTCACATTCAGAGTCTGTTTTAAGTCTGAAATAGCAAATAGGGCTAACTGTGAAGAAGCAGACTAAGATGCTAATTGTGGAAAACAGCACCATAGCATCATTTACTAATGTTTGCACTGCATTATTATTCTGTATCTCACCATACCTTTCACTGTAGTGATTGCAGAGCACTCATTATCCAAGCTCAAGTTGATAAAGACTTATTTAAGGAGCAACATTGGGACAAGAAAAACTGAGTGGACTGGTTATTCTCTTTATTGAAAACAGCAGAGCGAGGACTTTGGACTTGAGCATCTCTGGGGGAGGCCAGCAACAATCCTGACGTCTTACAAGGCCAGTAAGATGAGCTTCTAATGAGTGAGTACAGATTCTCGTTGTTATGAAGTGACATCAGTGGGATTTAAATCTATGGCAATACACTTGTAACCTCATATTTAATCCTTGTCTGGGTTGATCCCTAGTTTTTGCCACCTTTAAAAAAATGTTCACTTCAGAAAAAGAAAGGCATCTTTATATGATTTGATCTATTACACACAATCATAGTTCACCTGTTCTCTTTCTCATTGATTTGGTACAATTGAACAAAAAACAAATTTGTGAAGAATGCGGTCTTGAGGGGCATTTAAGGGGAAAAAAAACACTAAAGTATGCCTTCTCTTGTCTTTTGTCTTCCATTTCTAAAACAGTAAGGACAGATTAAGATGGCTGTGTAAGAGCAGATTTTGTAATAAGAAGGGTGTTTCTGTCAGAAAAAATAGTGTTGCTCACTTGTCAATATGGAGCTTCGTCCGCTGTCCATGGTGCTGAAAGGCTGAGTTGCAGAATGAGTGTGTGGTGTGTGGCCAGCAGCAGTTCTCTTGAGTGGCTGTGTGTTTGTGTCCAAGGGTGTGTGTGTGTGTCTGTGTGTGTGTGTGTGCAGTGTGCATGAGCATGATTGTGTTTAGGGCTGGGGTACAAAAAAATAAATAAATATTTGCACCGGGACTTATCACCATGCTGTTACGCTACTGTGCCACAATCTTTGCGTTAGCTGCTAATGTGAGCGCTAATAAGCTGCTAAACAGTTTACAGGTGAATTGAAAAAAATCTGACTTGGTATTAAAAAAGTGACACAAGCAACGTTTCAATTGTATAAAAGATCTCGCCAAGCATTCTTTAGTCATGCGAGAGTAGGGTCAGTGTTGTCAGCAGAAAAGAAAACATACAAAAAAAAAAAAAAAGTTTTATAAACGATATTGGATTAATTATATTGTAATTAATTAAAACCAATTAAAAAAATCAAATCAATTTTTAACCCAGCCCTATTCATGAGAATTAATTATACCATATCATTTGAAGTGTAAGATTGCTACATTATTTTAATCATTTAATATATGTTAAATTGGTTTTAGGTAAAGGAAAATGTATAATTTCCATAGAGACAGGCAGACAGACAGAGAAAAAAAGGGAGAAATCAAAGTGCATCTTGATTTATTCCGGGACAGCAAGTGTCTACCCATGTTTGAGTAAGTAGCCTTTGTAGCTAGACAGGGAAGAATTTGCCTCTAGGTAACAGAGGCATTGTTGAATGAACAGGAGACCTGTCACACCAGAGCTGCTCTCCTCTGCCCGTCTAAGAGGATTAACCTTTGTTTATCCCTACCTCGACTAAGACAGCTTCCACAGCCAGTCGAGTGGCTCTGGGAGCACTGGGAGCATCAGCATACCCTCCTCAGGCCTCTGTCTTTTTCTAATAATATTTACAGAATAATTTGTCAGTTTCTTATGGCAACATAAATAGTTTCTAAAAGACTGCTGAAAAATATCACAAAAATAGCTAATGTACAAAATATTAAAAGCAAAGGATGACAACTGAGAGACTTGTATAGCCTACGGGTAGGTGTGAATTTAAAACAAAGAGACATTAAAAGACCAGCAATTTATGTAAAATGGCCACAAAAGGACAACATTGTAGTAATTGGTGTTTGGGCATCGCTGGCAGACACAACTGGCCACTAAATGTCCGTATCTGGAATACACTCAGGACATATTCGCATCTGCAAATTTGTCATTTAAATAGTATTATCAGTTTCTTCAAAACACCAGGATTTTAAAAAGACACAGAAAAGGACCTAAAGGGAAGCATATGAGATATAATCACGTGACCAAGGCTGTTGAAGAATCATTTAACTTCAAAATATGCTCTAAATCTGATAAAGACCTCCATTTAAACTCTGTGAGGAAATGTGTGCTGTTGAAAACCTATAAATAAATACCTTGACCATTTTGGTATAAAACACTGTGGTAACTATCAATCTATTCAGAAGTACACTTCATGCATATGTTCCAAATATACAAACCTGAAATTTTATGCATTACGGTATAAAGCTATGTCAGCCATAGCAACTTATCATATCAAAGGGATAGTTTGACACAGAATCTGAGTCAGAGCAGCTATATGTATGAAGAATTTCCAATAAATTAACTGGGAATATACATCGGGAGACAATTCCACTGAGGTAGCACATGTCTTTTAGCTTCATTATGCTCCCTTTCCCACTAAACTCTGATTTATGGCTTCATAATGGTAATTGCTGAAGGGCAGCTGCCTCCCTGCATGATTCAACTGAGTTTTCAAGTTGTCGACTGCATCGCCCGCTGTTCTGCTTGGATCTTGACATCACAGGTTGCAGGCTTCTGATGAATAACCCCATGCATACTCTGGCCGCAGTCAAGAAAATCGCAGCAAGAAAATGACTTGAACTGTTGGCACGGATCGCATATCTTCCTTCATCGCATGCAACCCATTGGATATTAATACTGGAACCCTTTTGATTAAGTGAAGAAATTAATCAAATTATTGTGTGTGTCCTATTGAGAAGAGCCAGATACAGGAGATGGCCGCCTGGTGTGCACCGTCATCTTAATACAGATATGTTTCAAAATGTCTGCTAAGACCGATGTGATGAAGTTTGCATTGCCTTGCAAAATGCAAGTAAATCAACAGCCCTTCTGCATTAAAGTGCTTGGCTTGTTTTGCATTTCAAATGCAATCATGGATAATTCTGCCGCAATTTATTTGACTGACAGCATGACGGTGGAGTAATGACTCAGAAAGAGCAGTTCATCATGTCGTCATTTCAGATTCCAAATGAAAGAGATAATCCAGAAACCCACATTGAGGGTGTGTACTTGTTTTCTTTTTTTTTACCTCTTTGCTTATGGTATGTTTGATAACAGATATTTTGAATATTCCAATAATTTTTCAGGATTAGATTGTCCTGCCAATCCAGTTTATCGTGAGTTAAATCTGCAGGTCCTCACTTTAAGCCTTTTGATGACTGTTCCACTCAGCTGGTCAGATGAACCATGGGAGAATTTGTTTGGATGGTTACTCAAGCTTCATAGGCTTTAACAACAGACTAACAAAAAATACTTAAGTCAAATAATATCAATTATAGAAAATTAAGTATTCATGCCACAGGTACTGGTTTGTAATTTTCTTCTGGGAATGCTTTGGAGACTATCCCAAATTATGAGATGCAGTTAATGATAAGCAATCATCATAAAAGAACAAAGAGTTTTTTTTTTGTTTTGTTTTGTTTTTTTTAACTGTTAGACAATTGTCTGAGTGTGGTGTGCTCAAACTCTTAGCGAAGCTATCAGTGAATGGTACGAAACAGCAGTTTTCACAGATCAGATGGTTAATGAAACATTCTGAGGATTATTTATTAAAAAGCTGTTTGCTTTTCTTTTTTAATTCACAATAGTACAAAAATTCTAGTCCCATATTTGACCTAAGTAACTCTTGCATCTGTGACCCACAAGAAATGTAATGTGGGTGATTTCAGTTTTGTAGAAAGTGCAGTTAAATATTTTTCAGAACTGCTTCAATCCAAAATATGAATATTTGCTTTTCTTTCTCTCCTTGTGAAATTAGAGGGAAAGGATCTGTATTTAAACTGATTAAAGTATGGATGTCTGCAATCACGCCACTCACCCCACTGCAATGAATGTATAAATGCTTAATAGTTGGAAGAGCTTTAGATTTGCTAACACAAACAGCAAAGACATGATCTTGCATGTAAAAGATATTATTCTTCATATGAGGACTCTACCTGTTCAGCATGGTCACCACACTCAGGTTATCGTACTGTCGGATGCTCTCTTACATTAATAATCTTGATTTCTGAACTCAATAATTTATTGGGTAATGACATTAACATATTAGAAGTTGTGATAATGACTAATGCAGAAATGACAAAGTGTTTGTACTGCAAAGAGACAGAAAATAATTTCAGAGCCATACATCGTGTCTATTGATCTCTGGACATCAGATCCTTATGTTTACTCAAAAATTGATTTGTTTCTTCACTGTGTTTCTGTAATTATTGATTTGAACACACCAGCAGCTGCTACTGCACGGCGCTAATCGGTTGGCGAGCAGGATAGTCGAGTCACTCTGAAGTGTTTGTATAACACAAAGTAATGCCATGACTTGTACAATGTTGTGGTCAAATTCTGAAAGTAAGGCCATTTTGGGGCTGGGGGGGACAAAGGTGTGACAAAGGTATTTTACCACTATGTTACATTATGTTTCCTTTGAAAATGACACCAGAGTATCTGATAACTACGGAGGACAATTGCCTTTGAAAATTAGACATTTTTCAACTGTTTATTTTGAGATTTTTAGCATTTAAAATGCTGAACAATTTGGTGCTTTTTATTCACTAACTGTTTTTTATAAAAAATGTGCGAGAAATTTTCCATACCATGCATTGTTAAGAACATGTCTACAAACATTATTAGTTATTCAAATATTCAGATAGTTCAGGCAGGAGGCAGAATTGGTGGAAGTAAGAGGGTTTGATTCCCAAAAACTCAGGAACACAGAACCAAACATTACAGGGATGAAACCATACACAACAAGGATAAACCATAAGGATCTGACATTGAGTAGCTGAAAACCCAGGACTTAAATACAGACTGACAAATTAAACACAGGTGACTTGAATAGGCAATCAGACAAATGCACTTACGAACACAAACCAAAGAAACACAAAACTAAACCCTGAACACCAAATACCAAGAACAAAAACTGGAAACATGACCAAATATAAAAACCATCTAAACTATAAACCAAGATCATAACTGAACTAAACATGACAAACCAAAACCAAACCATGACATACAGGAATTCAGTATCACATATTTGACTACTACTGTATCTCACTATGAACGCTTTGGCTGTTTGTTTTATTTCTAAAGTGACCTTGCCTCAAAATGCAACCAGCAACAACAACTGGATTACATCAGCGTCTGCAGATAAGCTAATAATATTCAGCAACGCAAATCTGATCAATTTTACAAATAGTCATACACAAAAATTTGTTTAGTAAAACAGATTTTTTTTTTTATATCAAAGCTATTTTTTATATAAGAATAATTTAGGGAAAATAGTGGCCACAGAGATTTTAGCAACATTGGAGGATAATTTTATATTTGAAAAATATCAGTCAGGATTCTGGAAGTAGAGACGAGCCAAAGATTTTCGCCAAAAATTTCGTGAGATCGGGCGGGATTCACACAGCCTAAGGTAAGAGTGGGCGGTCAAACCACGACACACTAGATCCCGCCTCCTGCACACGTCCTGATTGACTCACAGACAACAGCGTAAAACAGAGAGAAGCAGATCACCCGGTAAGGAGGACATGGAGGCCGAGGTTAAGTCAGTTGAAAGTAAATACGAGCTGCCTCATACAAAGTGCAAACTAACAAAAGTGGGAAGTCAGACATTTGAAGTTGCTTCCAAATTGTTTTGGACGTAGAAAACGAAACGCCTTCTTTTTAAACCTCTGCGCTGTGTGAGCAGCGGTCTGCTGTTACTAGTTGCACAGGTCACCTGACCCAGGGTGACCTGTGTGTGGGTTGTCAATCAAGGCTTCGCTCAGTGCACTGCGCTCTGGAAAAATCCTTGATAAATTGTAATGAGAAAATCGGCTTCAGAATTTGCATTAAAAAACTTGGGACCCATCGGAGCTCGTGGGAGTACAGTGGTCCCTCACCATATCGCGGTTCATCTTCCGCGGTCTCGCTGTTTCACGGATTTTTTTTTGTATGCAGCACTGCATATTTAAGTATATGTAAATCCTATTCAAACCATTCTATGTCCACATTTTACTGTTGGAATCGCCCACTGTGCTTCGTTTCTTGATTGGCCAAAGGACTTTGTCCAGAGTTAGTCTAATTCATGTCCTGTGTTCTTTAACTGTGTTTCATATCGATTCCTGATCGCTATGATCTTCAGCGAGTTGCACAAGAGTGGGACCCCTTAATGTTCCACTCATTACAGTTCTCCAATGTCATCGAAAGTGGCATGTCGGTGTATCAGAACATTATCAGCCAGAAAAAAAAATGAGCACCAGCAACTTCTCATAACTATGTTCTTCACACTGAAAAAGACAGCAACACCCGGGTCTTCTGTGAAAAACGACATTACAGACGAGGGTGGGGACGCAGCGTCAGCAGAGAAGCTGTACTACATTTAACGGGGTGAGTAAGTATTAAGAAATTCACATTGTTAAATATATGTAGGTTTTTGAGAGTGTATAATGTGTGTTAGAATGCTGAAAATGTTCATTACAGTTTGGGAAAGGTTTTAAAAACATTCAGAGGAGGGATAATTAGGCCTTTGAATTATGAAAAATTAATAAGGTCGTCATTTCAGAACGTAACCCCCACAATAAACGAGGGACCACTGTACCTCAGGTGGTCAGGTGAAGGGAGCTGGATGGATTGTGTCCGGAGGCTTCAGGAGTGGAAGAGAACAGGATTGAGAATCCCGTCCCAAACAGGTCTCTATCTGGTTGTACTACACTGAAACAGACCTGCTCAAATGATCTCTTCTTGGCAGCAAATGACATGTGTTCAGTTGTCGTACTTCTGGACCTTGGTTTAAATAGACTAAAGCACTGGGTCTGGATTTTAGGAACAGTTGTAAACTGGTTTTCATTCTATCTTTCTAATAGAAAATTCTGTGTCACATCTAACAACTTTATGTTACATCAAAACAGTGGCCTTTCTGTGTGGAGTTTGCATGTTCTCCCCGTGTATGTGTGGGTTCTCTCCCGGTACTCCAGTTTCCTTCCACTGTCCCAAGACATGCATGTTAGGTTAACTGGTCATTCTAAATTCTCCCTAGGAGAGAGTGCGAGTGTGAATGGTTGTTTGTCCATATCTGTGCTGGCCTTGCGATGGACTGGTGACCTGTCCAGGGTGTACCCTGCCTCTCACCTGTTAAAATGCTGAGATAGGCTCCAGCTTACCTGCAACCCATAATGGACTACACGTCAAGATAATGAATGAAAGATAATGAATGTTTATGATTTATCTAGGGCTCACTATCAAAAAACATGATGTTTGATTTTTATGTTGCCAACACACAGATGTACTTACCAGTTAAGCCTCTGACCCTGGGAAGAGGTCTTTTCTGTGTCCCAGTCATTCAGCAGAAAACAATTGGTGACAAAGAGCTTTTTCACTTTGGGCTGCAAAACTCTGGAACAACCTGCCCAAGAAAATTATGTCAGCAGACTCAGTGTTATCTTTTAAAAATAATTTGAAAACATGTTTTTTTTCCAGAGCTTGTCATTGACATACAGTTACTGTTTTTACTTTCATCAGTAACTTTGGTGTCATTGATTTTAATTGTTTGTATGTGTTCTTCTTCTGATCCATAAAGCACTTTTTAACATTTGTTTTGAAAAGTGCTCTACAAATAAATTTTATTAATTACTACTTTTCTGAGGTTTTAAAAGATGATGAGCAGCTTACATCACTATAGAGCTCTTTCTGGAACATCCCAAATTATTAACTAAAACAGCTAATGTTTTCCTTACAGTTATACACACACACACACACACACACACACACACACACATATATATATATATATATATATATATATGTATTCTTTTTTGTTTTTAAGTTTACTCCATTTTGTTACATCCTACTTTTGTACACACATTAAATATATCACATCTCTTCAGTCATTAATTCATAACATAGAATGTAAAGTGCTATCCACTACACAAAATATATATTTATTATTTGCCATTTCTCTTCGCCGGAACTTACAGCACATTGAAATAACTTGCAGTTTTCAGATTTTCTATTTAGACAGGCATAATTTCCACAAAGATTTGCCCTTTCTGCTCCAACAACAAGTGATAAATGTCGTAATTCCTGTTAATGGATAGCCAATAAATTGCTTATGAAAATTGTTTATTTTCTTAAAATAATTTTTTTATTTTGGGATTATATAGTATTATTCACTCATTCATTCATTGTGTAGCTAAACTTTGAAAATACTTGATTTTAAAACAGCACAACAGTGCATAAAATGAAATTCTACTAAAATCGTCTCTTGACGTCAGCACTTAATTGCCTTGAGAATCACCCATCTAACCCATTTAAAGTTTATTCAGTGAATTCTAAATAGTTTACGATTTTTTTTTACTTAAATATATTTTTTATGCCTTTCTTAAACCTGCTATTGATCTTAGCAACTAAGTATGTTTTAAAGCTTGTTGATTAACCAAACAAGTGGGATGGAGAAATGAGGCTTGGACAGGCTTACTTCATTTACAACCACTTGTCAAGTAAGAATAAGCATTAAGCATTTTGTGTATCATTTTGACATGCCTATTACTTTAAAGTTAATGAGATATGTGAGAAACATTTGAAGGACAGCCTTATGTCCAGCCTGGTTTTTTATCCTCAGGAACAGTTCATCATGTTTGAAATGAATGGCAGTGGTGTTGCTAAGTCTGTTTCATTATTGACAGGACTTCTGATTAGTAATTACATTACAGACATGATTTACACAACCATCCATCAGTGTTGCTTGGGATAGCAGATTGAGAGAACTCTGAGGGATAAAAAAAGGGAAAATATGTGTGGATTAGTATTTATTTGCCTGTACAACTTAAAGTGGACATATTATGCTTTCCAATCCTTCTTTTTCACATGTAAATAATTCATTTATGGTCTATATAAAGTAGATCTGCAATGCTTTGATCTGAATTCCTGGTTATTCTAGCTTCACACACCCCTTATTAACCCCTGTTCTGAGGCGTGTCTTTAGAGCGACTCGTTTTGGTGTGGTCTCTTTAAATGTGAATGAGGCATTTCATGCCCCGCCTCCCTCCAGGTCGCAGAGAGTTCCACTGCACCCCATTCGGCCATATTTGTAGCCAGTGTTGCCATCTTAGTGACTTTGTTGCTATATTTAGCAAGTTTTCAGACCCCTCTAGTTACCTTTTTTTCACAAAAGCGACTAGCAACAAATCTAGCAACTTTTTCTGGTTGTATTCGAGGCTTTTGGAGACTGGCGTGAATGAATGTAGTTTACTCTTTTCAATGTAGAGTCGGTGCTGTTCAGGCCCCTCCCCCCTCCAAAAGCACTCAGAAGAGGCTTGGTCCTCACGTTGCAGCAGCACAGCTCTCAGCTGCAGTCAGAGCAGGAAATGATCAACTGTTTCACAACCAGGCTGAAAATGAAACACGCAAAGCTACTGCTGGCTGATCACGCACTGGCTTACAGTCAGATAGTGATGTCTATTGTCTATAAAAAAAAAAAAAAAAAAACTACTAAGCCAATAAAACTGAACTTAAAAACAAACATATTAACCAAAGAATTTATTTTTATTTTATTAGTAGTAATTTTGTCTGTGTGTGTGAGATATCAAAACATTTTTAGTTTGTTGTTTCATCCTTTTTCTCGATATTCCTCTCCACGGCAGCTTCCATTCCAACTAAATGGACCAGATTTATTATGCAAATTAGGCAATGATGTCATTTAGTGACTTCAAACGACTATTAGGACAACCAATTGCTACTTTTCTTACTGGGGAGTTGACAACAGTATTTGTAGTTTGATAGCAGCGATACGATTATCTACCGGCAGAGAAACTTTTTATTGGTAGGTTTATTAGAGATGTCAACAACGGAAAACGTGTCTGTCCAGCCTTATATATTCGAGTCCTTCTCTCTCTTTCTATTCGTCCCTCACTGATAATTTCCCCATACACTTCCATGTATTTTTCATCATCCCATGCCTTCTCTACCAGCTGTTGTCCCCCCACCCCCAACGCTACTTTTTCCACACTACCACAATATGAATAAGACAAACACGGCCTCGACACTGTTAAGGAGTTAGCTACCACGAGCGTCAAGAAAGTCACTGAATGCATTTGGATCATGTGTTCCAATACACAAAAAGGCAAAAACAAAGCCAATTATTCAAAGTACACAGTACAGTTATATTCTCAGGTAGGAAGCTAAAAGTTAGCACACAGCACAAACAGAAGCAGAATGCACAATGCTAATACTATCAAAACGATGGCCGGAACACAATATCTACACACAAAATGCACGTCTAAAATAAAACTTGACGTAATTTTAGCGTTATTTGGAGATTACCGCTTTGCTGTGTCCGTAGTTTCCATAGAGAGAAGGAAATGACCCCTCATTCAGACGCAGTCTTTCTGCAAATCCATCTTAATACTGGTGGAGATTGCTGAAGAACTTGTCCTTGAAGTGATTCGTGCAAACAGAAAGGACTTTCCCCACTGATGTCGGTACATTTCTGTGAAAAATTTAACCCAACTAGGCACTCCAATAATAGTAGATAATAATAGAGAATAGAGAAAACTAAACAGACTGAAAAATATGACCCAAAAAGAATATAAAGATATATACACAGCATCAGGAGAGAATGTATTTAAATTTTCTGCACTCTGGATTTTTTATGTTATTACTGGACTACTGTAACAATGCAATTTCCCTTCGGGGATAAATAAAGTTGTCTGTCTGTCTGTCTGTCTGTCTGTCATAATCACTAATAGTGCAAAAAAAAAACATGTATTTAAAAGCTAAAAAAGTAAATTTTTCATGATATATCCCCTTTAAATGAAAAGAATGTCAAATGTTATATAAACCAGCTAAATAAAAAAATGCAATGGAGCCTGTGATAGATGTTTAAGATGCTGAAAGAAGCTCTATTACCCAAATAGTCTGGGAAACATTTAGTTAAAGCTTTGACACGTTTTGCTGTTTATCTTAGTGACCTCATGGTTAGGTTTAGGCAATTAAAAACTATGTGGTTAGTATTAGGAAAATATTAAGGGCTTTGCTTGACTGAATTAGAGATCTCATTCTGATGTACGGGGTGAAAAACATTAAGAAGTAAATAGTTTTGTTAAGGAATCCAAGGCTATGTTCACACTGCAGGTCTTAATGCTCAATTCTGATATGTTTGGTGTGTTTGTTTGTATTGAAATTAAAATGTGGCCACCATCAGACTCCAGCATCAACAGTCTACAGTTTTAGACAAAAGAAGAAACATTATGTTAATGGAGGTAAATATGGATGCTATACATGTTAGTCTGCGTGTATCCATTTTGAAGTTAGTGTGCAAATGGAGCCAACAAATTATGATATAATACTGTGTTGTCTATAGTATACCTTCAATTTTGCCACGCCCCACTTCCTCTGGTGCAGAAATACAATATCTGTCTCTCTCCAGTGACGTAAAAAAGAGGTGAAATGGGGCATGGAGTGTTCAGATTGATGTAATTGTGATAAACATCATAGCATAAAGCAAATCTCATATGAGTCACGGAGGAGCAAAGGAGAGGGAACTTGAGCCACATTTGCCTGCAGTGTGAACAAGACCTGAGATCAGTTTCAAAGCCCAGCAAGCACCGTAGTAATATAATCACTTTTATCACCCATACTTTATTTCATCAAGGCCATTCTGATTCATTTACCAACGTCTACGTACTTACAAATTGTAGAATGTAACATTACACTATGTTATTACAAATGACAGTAGTAGTGAGGAACTGGAAGTGTTTATTATCATTTCATGCTAACTTTATGGCACAATGTTCAAGACTCCTCGATTTTGCTTAGCTGACTGTGTCATGGCGCTGACAGGTTTGGACTGATGACAGGTGAATTCCTCTCCCATTCCGCGGTTCGCCATAACCTTGCTCTTCCTGACAAAAGGGATAGGACAAAAGCCACCTTGGCTCTTTCTGTGGGGAATGATGAAGGTTGTGATTCGAACTGTAGTGAACATTGTGTCAAAAAGGCCCGGCACTGACCTGGATCTCCCGAATACCTTTCTGGAGGCGCCATTCGGGGCTCGAAGCCCGGGACAACTGTAGGGGAATTCACAGGTGGACGGGTTTCAATGGGGGCAGAAAGGGTCAGCTGGGAGATACTTTTAGCCAAGGTCTTGACCTGTACAATGAGTTCGTTTAATCCTGCTTCTTGTTGACAAATAGCGCCTTCATCCTTGGTTCACCAATCCCTTGGTTCTGATGAGTCCATTGTTTGGCCAGATCGTTCTGTCATGGCGCTGACAGGTTTGGACTCAGAAAAAGGCTCAGAATCCCAGGGATGGGTTACAAACATTTATTTGTACACAAATGATAGAATGTGCAATCCGTTCTTCTCTATGGTCTGGCTTCTGTGGATATAGGAGACAGGAGTTAGGAGGCAGGGAGTAGCAGGTGACAGTGCACAATTGTACAGGCTGACGTACCAGCAGAGTTAGATCCAGCAGGTGAAGGAGGATTGTCTCCGGATCAGGGTAGAGGGAATCTAAGGAGGAATCCGCTGAGTGGTGTGGGAAAAGCTGCTGAGCAAAAGAGAGGTTAGAAGATGGATAATAAACCACAGGTCGGACTGCTGACCAGGCTGACAGCGGGGAGACCAGAGAATCCTCGTGAGGGCAAGGAAAGTTGAGTCCGTGATCCGACATCTAAAGCCAATAATCAATTCCAGAGGTCCGTGATCCAGGAGATCCAAACAATCACAAGCAGAGAACCAGACAGGGGGCAGGCAGAGGCAAAATCCAAATCCAGGCAACAGGGTCAACGACAGACAGGCAGAGAAACTAAGGCTGGATACGTACAGGGATGAACCAAGACGATCTGGCAGGTAAGAGTTGAAACAAGCAGGTATATAAAGCGCTCCAGACAGGTGGAGTGCATAAGCAATCAAGCCTGCATGAGGGGAAGATGCCTTCAGGGCAGCTGGGAAAACCGGGCTCCGTACCACGGAGCATGACAGACTGAGCAAAATCCTGTTCTATGGACTTGTTAAAATATATTTTTGTTAAGATTCTGGGTTTTCTGATGTCAGTGTAACTCACTTAGTTTTGGAATACTATTCATAGCAACCTCAAAACCTTCTGTATTTAATAAACTCAGAAAAAATATTTGCTCACCTCCATAAATGCATTCCTACACATTTCTATGACAAATTGTAAAATACCTTTGTCCAGTGAAACATATGTAGCAATCCAAAAGCTTGAAAGAAGGTGTTATATCACATGGATTGTCATGGAAAATTAGTTAATTTGGATTATGACTCACAAAAAATGCTAAAACTGTCTAGTCCACTACTTTTGCTTCCATAGTTCTTGACTGATGCCAATTTTTAACTGTCACACTTCATAAACTTTTTTTAGTTTGTTCACTTTCTTCCAGTCAGGAGGTGATTCTTGGGTCTCTAAAGGCCCCAAGCATTAACACTACTTGCACACAAATACTTTCATCCAGTAGTACATATCAGATTTCTGGCCTATGAATTCTGTCATTTAACATTCTTATCTGCTCCCTGCTCTGTCTTGATTCAAAGTTCGTTGACCCTCGGTGGCCCCCTTCTGGCTCAGGGCCCCAAGCATTTGCCTGGTTTACCTGTTGTCAAGTGATGCCTCTGCTTCCACTCACTCATGGTGATGCTAAGGTGTTAAAAAACAGGGTTTTATATTAAGAAGTAAATGGCTTAAAAATACATATTTACAGATTACACAGGTTTATACGCAATTACATGACTTGGTGTTACCTGCTACAAAACAATCCCCTAGAACAGTGTTTCTTAATCCTGGCCCTCAGGGACCACTGCCCTGCATGTTTTAGTTCTTTCCAACTCCAGTACACTTGATTCTGATTAACTGAACCGCTTGTCAAGTCCTTTGCAAGCCTGCTAACGAGCCACTCATTTGAGTCAGGCGTGTTAAAGATGGACACCTCTAAAACATGCAGGGCAGTGGTCCCCAAGGACCAGGATTGAGAAACAATGCCCTAGAAAAATATAATCTTATAATTTTGAAGCCTATATTGTGAATATGTATTATAGTTAGCATACAGATAAATGTTTATATTTTACAATTTCCGGTGACCATGGGCTAAAATATCAGCTCTTGTTAAAAAACTATTTTACATAGATAACGAATAATAACAAGTCACACGACTTGTACAAACAATGATGGGCATTGTTCATTCCTATTTTCTATAAGTAAATTAAATTTTGGGGAATAAAATTGACATTCTTCACACTTTCCAGGGCAAAGATTGTCAATAGCTCCAACTGCAGTCTTCTTATGTGGATGGGAAAATAGGAGATATGACTTTCAACATTAAATCTTGCCACCATATCCTTGATATTACAACTATACGCCCATCCTTTTTCTTTAAATGGTAATGGCAAACTAACCCAAGATAGCAATTTGCTAACCTTGTTAAATGGACCTTTACATATTAAAAAAGTACAGCTAACAGCTACAGCACATGTATTGAGGAACAAAGGCATCACCAATGTTGCCCATTTTGGACCAAACTCAGCCATACCTCAAATTGGTGAAAAAACTGAGATGAGTTCAGCTGAGAAATGGTGAATGGATTTCTGTTATATTGGTATTCCCATTCTTCAGAGGGCTGGAAACTGTTATGAGAACGCCTAAGAAAACGCAAAGGAAAAGTAGCTTCCACACTGTTTCTGTACATTTTCAGGCTAATGGAAATTTCTTCATAAACAGTGTGTCATAAATTAATTCTTTTTAGGTCTTTGTATTTATTAAATGAAGTAATAAAGGAAAAAAAAAACTGTTTAACCCACTTAACTGTTATGTCAAAAATGGCAACTGGGCTTGATTTTATTTAACATGAGATTTTGCTGACATTTTACATGCAAAAAGAAACTACACATCACACTGTGGAAGACGGGAAAATCCAAGAGGAATGTTTCCTCTTTACAGGGTTTAGAAGAAGGTTCACAGAGGATTGGAAAACTACAGGGGAAATTACAATATGCATACGACTTGGGCTTTTTAGCCTTTAGTTCTACTGTATGTCCTTTGCAACTATGGCAAATGTCATATCAACACATTAAAAAGAGAGTATTTCATCATGCCACAGTGCTACAGACAGACACCCAAAAATGACTTAACTGCACTGCAAGATGTTAATAAAATGTCCCTGAGCTGGATTTTTCAATACAGAGCTCAGTATGTTTTTTTCTTTGAGACCCAATGGCATGTTTCCTTGGCTTTGCCTGCGATTGCCACATTACCTGGCAGCTGGGGATTATTATGTGCTTATTTACTGACGACCAGAGAGAGTATGAACAGTCAACAACAACCTGCTCTTAGCAAATGACAAAATGCATCCAAGTATACCTGCAAAAAGCCATGTCTGGTGTTATCTGTCATTGTTAAAATCAAGATCAGATTATTCAGCCCTGAAGAGATGTAATGAAAATTACACTACATTTATCATGTATGCAGTTATTTAAAGTACAATCTTGAAAATGTTTAAATACTGGAAAAAGAGCACATGAACATGTGGAAAGAATTTATTCTTTTTAATTGCTTAAATCCCACATTTAACACTGTGCTGCATGAAGGGGATGACAGTTGATAGAGGAGTGTGCACCATTAAAATGAAGTAAGAAGAATGGCCCCAGGCGAGCCTGAAAGCCCTGCTGGAGTTTGGTGAAACTGTGGCAAATGGCCAGCAGTTTTAGGGCTTTTCATTGATCCACTTATCATTAATTAGAGTCACTAAAATGAATTTAGGTAAATAAGGCTTAAGAGAGGGACTTATATTAAAGTTCAGTGAATAAAAGTTTGGGTTCCTATAGCATAAAATTCCACATAGAAATCATCAGTCAAACAGCAAGTGCGTAAGTAAAAAACAAAAGTCAAGTCAAATGCTAAAACCTGCAACATGGTTGTGAGATGGATAGCCAGAAGGTAAGTTATTCCATACTTTATTATGTTCCAGTTGAACTGTCTTCTACAAGCCTTGCATTATTAATCTTATTATAGTTCAGTGTGTTTGTCTAATAAATTTTATATTGGATTGCTAAGTTATTAGGTGGTGGCACGGCTGCAATCAGGAGGCACCACTTATCTCCAAGTCACATAAGTCAGCTTTAATAATCTATATAAGGGTGATGTTTCTTTTTATTGTATCTGCAATATGTTTTGTATCATTTTAGAGGGAATGGAACTTGTCGAATAATTGTATGCATGTGTGGGAGCCAACCATACCAGTTTTCCACTTTGCCTTATTATTCTGGGCACATTTGCATGGCTGGATCTATTGTAGGGATCCAGGATGTAATAGAGTGAAAGCCAAGACAACAGCTGAAAGGATTTTCAAATACAAAGAAAAAAGCTCCAATATCTTGAGCTGTTTATAAATTAAATCTTTACGTACTATTAAATATGATGTATAGTATCTGTGTGACATGGTGCCAAAGAAAGTATCTGAAGCTCTTTCTTCTTCTTCTTTACGTTCGGCTTTTCCCTTTAGTGATCACCACAGTAAATCATCTGCTTCGGTTTGGAAGCCGTAGGATGTATTTGCACGTTCTTTTGGTGCATGTTTTGCGCCGGATGCCCTTCCTTTATCCAGGCTTGGGACAGCTTGTCCCCACTCGGGGGTGCAGATGCCGGGGATTGAACCCGGGAGCCCCATCACAGCTTACTGGACGTGTAATTGGATTCTCATGGCAGCAAGTTCATGTTATACAAAATAAGTAAATTTCTCCATCTTCCTTTCCTCCAAATGGTAACTGTAAAATTTTAGCTTGGTTATTTGCACACCTCACTTTAGTTGATTTTGTTCCCCTTAAATGAAGGAAATTGGGCATGTTTTTCTCTGTGTACAATCATGTTTTTTCTTACCAACATGAGCCGAGTTGGTAACAAGTATCAGTTTTGTGGAAAGCAATAATACTTCCCTAACATTAATCAATTGGTTTTTAATGCTTAGGTTTTAACGAATAGGGATTCCTTGTATTCCTATGTTGAGATAAAGTATTAATATAAACAAAAGCAAAAGAAAAAAATGTGTCCAAATACATAAACCAGTATTCATGACAGTTAAACCAACTTTCCTGTTTTGTGAAACTACAAGACCATTTATACAGAAATATATAGCCTACAGAATGAATGATCAATAAGTTTACTGAGGACCTAACCCTAACAAATGAAATGCCAAAATTATCATAACACTAAAATTCAGATAAATTGCAGTTCAGAAAGGAATACCCAGATAGGAAGGAGGAAAGCCAGTCAGAGTTGTAATGAGTGAGCATATGCCTGTACATGCATCGTCACTCATGATGCGATCAGTGAAATTAAACTGGGAGTCAATAGACATGATCAAATTGTCTCTAATCTGACAGGCTCATTCATCACCCAATGGCAGGTTCCTTCCTGTCAATGCCAGCCTCTCAATCTGTTCTACTAAACTGCGCTGACAGAAAAAACACGAGTGTTGTTTAATAGAATCATCCAGAATTAGAATAAAACTAAATTTTAATAAATGCACTTAGCTTTTTGTTGTTGTTTTTTAAGTGAAAAAGACAACATTTATAAACATGTGTAGACAGTTTCTGTCATCCACTCTTTATGTCTGAAAACATTAATAAAGGCACTATACAAAGTTCATATTACTGTTTATTGTAATTCACCAGTTTTGATTGTGTGTTGGATTTGTGATGGCGTGGGCCAGTGTAGCACTCCTCCTTCGTGGACGCTCTACAACCTGTACAAATTAGAAGCAGCGAAATGTCTATTAGTAAGTTAAACCTCAAAAGAGCTATGAATTATATTAATTTCTGCCATTTACAGAAAATTAGATAGCACCCTGCATTCAGGTTATTCTATGGAGATTTATTCCTAACCCAAACCAAGTGACGCACAGCTCCAAATAAACAATAGTTATCAAATAATTTATTTGCACTCCTTATATCCTAATTAGGGGTGTTTACTTTGGCAATAATCATTTTCAATTTCACGCCATTTTAACTTGAAGTTAATTAATACAAGGTTGTTCATTAGCATGGTTCCAGACCCTACCCTAGCCACTGCACCTGCACCATAATGCAATGCAAATAAGTAGAGTGGGGGGGCATAAGTGCTTTCACATTTTCTTTAAGGAAGTCTCCAATCAAAAAGACAGAAAAAGGAAAGAGAAAAACAATCCATTAAGAAAACTAACCTTACAAATTTCCTTTACAGATGGATATATAGTTAACAAGTGCTCATAATAATAAAGAAACAGCCATAATAATGAGGCCTTAACATGAGTTTCTCTTTCTCCACTAAAGACATGTCAATTTCAGATGCATTAGAGCATGAAAATGCTAATTTTTATGCTCTAATATTTCCAGACTCAGCGCTGCCTCCATGTTTTCAACATCATGCAAAAAAGCCAGACAGAGGAACAATCTGGTGCTTATCAACATTTGAAATGAAATACTCTCCAGAGGGCTGAGGTTGTCCCATGAAAAATAACCCAATTAAAAGAGGCTTGACAAATGACCTTTCTGAAGGTAAAAGTAATGAGCAGAATAGTGCCATGTAAATAGTTCTGCTGAGAAACACAGAGGTTTCATGACTTCAGGCAGCACACATGTTAGTTCTGCTCTCCAGTCTTAAGCCATGAGGGGAGCTTGCTGCTTTTCTTATACGTAGCTGGGGCTGTTGCTGCTTTATGAGAGGAAGTGCAAATTATAACAGCTTCCCAAGTGAAATGTATTTAATGTGTAATTAGCATTGTCTTTTATAAGTGAAATCTTTAGATTTCTGTAAAGGGTCAAGAAGAGTCTGACATACAGTAAGGTATATTTGTTTAAAATAGTAACATTGAGTTTACCGACGGTATCATCTATATATTAAAATACAACAGACAAAACTTCTCAGGTCACCTTAAAAATCCCCATAATTGTAAGATATGCTTTAGAACAATGATCTTTTTTTTTGTTGTTTTTGTTAACAAGCAAAGCCACTTGTATACTACAATATAAGAATTTACCTTGTCTGCTCCCTTAGCCAGGCAGTGTTTTATGAACTGGCTTTTATAATCACTGATTACCAACTGGACTAATGTACATTTGTTTTAACTGTATAACAATGACATGGCTTGAATTGATTGTGTCTGTAGAGTGCATTTATATGTTTTAGCACTTCAACATCTCAATTCAGATCCTGGTTGTTGGGATTCTCCTGGTCTCAGATCAACAGTAATCTTATTTTTTATTCTTTCTTATTATTCTCCTCATTATTGTGCACTTTAATCTCCTTCTGATACTATTCTTGTTACTTTATTGTGGTATTGTGATGGCCTGCCAAAGGACTAAAGATGCAAAATTACCCTTGCTATAATATTGCATATTTACATTTTATGTTTATTAATATGCATGTTCCTTTTTTAAAAAAAAAATAAAAATAAACTGAAACCCAAATTTTGTTGTGAATTGGGGCAATACATATAAAGTTGAACTGAATGGAAAAGATTTACATCAGAACTCAGTTAGCAGTTTTTAACACCACATAATTATTCACCTAAGTCCTCTGCATGTGGATTTGCTTTTGTGTATGTGTGCTTAATTTAAATATATTAACTTTATCATTGCAGTAGAGTCTAAGTTCATTTAAGGTTTGTTTTGCATCATTTTGCCATGTTTGAAGAGAGCCTAATGAACACTTATTTCTTTCAGTGTGAGATTAGGTCTGTTTTAGTGCACCAAAAGACTGAAAATCTGTGTAACAGTAGCTGGGACATTTCTCCAGACATGGATCCACTGACTGGTTAAAGGTGCGTAAACAAGGTTGTGTAATGTCACCAGAGGATGACAGTGTATGTTACACAGCATGCAAACATAAATGGAAATATAGTATAGAAAGCCATATATTAATTTGACTTTGAGTAATTCTTCTGAACTTGAAAGTAAAAAAAAAAAGAAGAAGAAGAAGAAGAAGAAGAAGAAGAAGAAGAAGAAGAAGAAGTCAAATGGCTTTATAGTTTGCTGGTTAGAATCAAAAACAGCAGGTGACTCAAACTGCTTTAATTTGTCAGCTCAGATGCAACTTGCAAAGTCATACTTTCATCTGTACAACATCTGCAAAAAAGGCAAAAACTTAATAAGTGCTTTAAATGTTACATGTGACATTGGAGGAATTTGGTTCACTCTTTTAGTTACCTTTCAACATTTTCTATTTAACAACTTCTAAAAGCAAATAAAAAGCAGCAGTGGAATCCCAGCTAATGGACATGTCCTGTACATGTCCTGCTACCTGACATTAATGTTCACTTTCCAATAGCTGTGATGTAGCCAGTTTCATGGTGAGGTACGAGTTGTTTGCAGCTCTGGTAAACAGTCACGTAGTGTTTCTTTTGTATGTAGCACCCATGTGTATCATCAGGGTCTTCATTAACTGTGCAAAGGAGCCCTACTTCCCTTTGAGGCAAGTCTTGTTCGCTGCGTGAGGGGTGGGGGTGGGGGACCTGTGGTGTTTCACAACCCATGGCTTCACAGACCATGCTCCCTGATTGATGTTTTTATAAGTAAGACCTTGCACTGCATTCGCCCTGGGCCTTGCCTATGCTTCCTGGCATCAATCACATATCATTTCCATTCTCTCGCCTTCGCCTGACAGAAATACTGTAAAGGTGATCTATGCTTGTGTGTGTTAAGTAATTATTAAGTGTCCAGCTACACTAATAAATCATTCCCATCATACCAGTACCTCCTTTCTAAACCCTCCAATGCCCCATTCCCCTTGCCTCTTTACACTTTCTCCCCTGCTCTGAAATAACAACACACCTGCAAAGTAGACACTGTATTATGGTTCATTTCTCTTCCTCTTGTACTGTTGGTTTCCAGCGGGACATCTAATTTCAGTGTAACAGCTTAAGCCAGAGAAGACATGTGTTCTGGACATGTCTGAGGGCCTTGGACTGCTGTGGTGTAAATGGGATGGCTACTATCAATCAAGGCTGTAGGAGATGACTGTAAATAAGGCTGTGAGGTGAGTGGTGACGGGCAGGTCCCTGGCCCACTTTACTCCCTCACATTTTCCCTATGTAAACATGCATCAGTGTGACAGAGGTCAGGGTTTGGGGGCATATCTGATAATATCCTCATAACACAACACTCCCTATAATAGCCCTGCAGCTCTGCAGGGAAACAAATGTTATACAAGATGACCACTGATGGTAACAAGAAAAAATATATTCAAGGAGTGGACATTGTCAGATTTATGTTCAGCCTAATATAAAAAGAATAATTTTGTTGTAGCAACTGTGGTACCAACTCATTTCCCACTATAAGTGTGCAGGTGTCTTTGTAATAGTTATAAAGTGAAGTGGCCGAGATTGTCTTGGTATGGTTAAAATGGATTCTTATGGTGACCTAGTTTGATGGAGGAAAGAAAATTAGTATGTCAGTAAACTACTCCAGCAGCATAATCAACTTTCTGCTGACCAGCTGTATCTTTAGAATGACTTCAGCAGCAGTCATATTATGGGTAAATGCACTGCATCAGTTCTCAAACTTGGAAGCAGTAATGTGTGCTTGTGTACATTAATGCTCCCTCACTGCCTTTATGTTTGTCTGAGGTTCTGATTACAGCCAAGGCCAAATGTTCTGTTAATAGAAACTCCCCTCTGAATTTAATTCAACATAATTTATTTTTTCCAAGTTCAAAATACAGATGTGACTTAGAGAGCAGATGTCTGACTCTAATGGAGTTGTGGGAGTGACAGAAATACTTATATTTGATGACAACTTGATCTCATACATATATTACACACCACCAGGCACCTTTCACATGTAATTTCTGTGGATTTAGGCTATTGAAATGTCAGTTTATAGTTCTAAAATATCAGGTTTATTGTTAGGGTAAAAGTACACCTTGGAGTATAATCCCATCAAAATACTTGCATGAAATGCTATGCGACATGAGAAAAATACATGTTAATAACATTCAATATAACTTAAAATGCAATAGTTATTGTATGCAATAATAGTCAAGTGTGCTAAAGTGTGGAAATACAATAGAATACACTATAAACACAATGATTCACTAACAGACTCTTTGTTTAGATTCTAAAAATAATCAGCCAACCAAAATCATCTGATAAGAGTAAGAAAATTATCAGAGTTAAAGCTAACAGAACATTCATTTTATAACATGACAATAAACTCCTGGATGCCATTTTGCTGGTTGCTTTGGTTCCAAACTGGTGTAATGCAGGGGGGTGTGTGGCTTATCTTTAGTAAAATTCTAGAGGTAAAAGATTCAAATAAATTTTACAGGTTGATTACTTTGATGATATTTGTTTATGGTCTTTTTGAAGACTAAATAACACACCTTTCCAAAATAGTACAAAAGTAGTACAAAACCCCAACAAATATTTTCAATATTCAAGGATGCTTCTGCCTTCATCAGCAGAATATATGTTTTATTTAAAAAAAAAAAAAGTATGTGCAACAAGCTAGCTCAGACAGCTCTAACATAAGTATCTGTTTGGCTATTAAAGGTTTCATGTACTTTGCTTTCTGGTTTTCAAAGTTACTCTACAGTATTGTTAAAAATATAATAGAATACATTTTACTGTTCTCAAAAAATAAAGTTTTTAGTTTAGTTTCTCTGTTGAGTTTGAGAAGCAGACCTTCATAATACTTGTCAACTTTGGCAGGCGAACATTTTGTTTCGGCTCTCTTTTCATTGTGCAAAAGAAAGTTCAGGACAAAGAGGTAAACATGCACTAAATGTACCTAATGGTCACAAGCTTCATAAGTATGAATCCATTTCAAGTAAATTAATAACCCAATCAGAATGAAAATGCTTCATGTAGACACCCCAGGCAGATCAGACTGATCCTAGATGGCTCAATTCTAATTAATTTTTAATCACATGTAAAGGGACGGTGTAAATCTTCGAATAATCTAGTCAAAAGGAAAATGTAGCAGTGTACTTCTAATTGTTTCTCTCTAGATGGACTTATGTTATTTCTCCATAGTTTCCAGCCATGTGGGGTTCAGTTGGAATGACAAGTTTGTGTCCCAGTAGTAAAATCATAACAGCAGCAAAACAAAACTGTGGCCGACAGTTTTTGTTGAATACCCCGAAAGAGTCAGAGACTGTTGAACATCATGACAAAGTTTTTGACAGTGCTCCATTCCTGGTCAGTAAATTGACATTTCTGACACACGTGGTCTGAATCCTGGAAGAGGCTCAGAGTAAACTGAGCTGCAAAGGTCCACTTTCACTTCCCCTGTTTAGAGAAAGCAAGGCTATGTGCTGCTTCAGTAGGAGGAGCACCAAAAATGCTAAACAGTCTCTGTGTGCTGTCTTCATCTACTGACTGAATAAAATGTTAATAATATGGTTGTAGAGACAACTTTTTTCTTCTTTTGTCATATTTTGAACAGATCAGTGGGCAGACACAACTTGTCAGATTTCTTTATTTTGTGCCTATATTAATTTTTAATAATGATTTTAATCAGACTGAAGCAAGAAAGTGTCCTTAACCTGTAGCATGTTTAATGGTCCATTATCACTAAGGGAGATTCCCATAGATTTTAATTGATTTTTGTTCTCTAGATTCTTTTTATAAATAGGAGAAAGGAGAGGAGAATGTGAGGAGGGGGCAGAAAGATGAAGACATCGGCAACTGCAACAGACAGATGAGACACCACAAGAAGAAAATGAAGAGGGCAACAGATAAGGTCATTGTCATAGAGCAGATTTGTTTTAGTAGCGCTTCTTACACAAAATTTATCAAAGCTGATCTCAGACTTTCTGCCAACCCCTGTATGAACACTGTCCATAGCGGACTGTTCAGAACTTGGCCACCTTTGAATTGTTACCATCTAAAATGCAATGCTCTGCTGAGGAAGCCTGCATCCTGTCTTTCATCACCAGCAACATGGCAACAGCTCCTCCCTACAATTTCCTTTGGATGGATTGCCGTGAGCTCTGCAAATATCAATTGTAAAAACTTAAAGGACTCAAAAAGAACCTGAGGTGGTCACCTGGCTACCAAACTCCCCAGATATCAATTTGATGACATCAGGGAATATTGAGCTGACCCCACCTCACAACCCAGACGTCCCCAGAGAATAAATAACATCACTTTGTCCGAGACTTCAGGAAAACCTCAGATGTTCTTTGCCCACACCCTGGTCAGAATTGGTTTGGCACCATGAATAAGACCTAATTAGTCAACATTAGACAAATATTATATTGCTATGGTTGGTCAGTGTAAATATAGTGATTCCAGGTAAATTTTTCTGATGTTTGTTTTTCTGTTTGATTGAAAGCCTCCTCACTCAGCCTGTACCAGACTAAATTTCACAAAACCTAATGGAGCAGTGGAATATGGGTAAAGGAAAAGCCAGTTAATCTATTAGTCAGTTTATTAATTGACTTACTTACAAGATTGAGCATTAGCTTTGGTGGACAAACTGTACCGTTGCCTCTCTATTTAACTCATTTTAGTATTAAATTGATTTGTACAGAACATAGTTTGCTATGTATTTAGCTAGTCCTGAATTTGTCAGTCAATGGCGAGCTCAGGTAAATGTTTGTAAGTGTTTTCCCAGAAAGAATTGCATGATGCCTGGTACCCTCATTTGATGCACGTCTGTAAAGTGCAATTTTGTGTTGCTAGATCAATCCACATAGTAACCAGTCCACAGAAGACACCCTAATTTTCCAGATAGTCACACACTTGCCATCATACAATTTCTGACACTACTCATGTTCACAATAGTGTTGCATGTAAAGATTTAATGCTTAAAAGATAAAAGGAGGAGACCCTAAGATGAAAGATGCACAGAACGTTTTTTTTTTTTTTTTGTAGGGACATGAATTACCTTCTTTTGTTTATTATCAGGAATATTTAATTGTGGTTAGACAAAAAATAAATAAAAAGCGGGCTTGAGGTACTTTTACAGAAGCTACATATTTGAAAAAACTATCAGACAAAACTCAATCATTGTGTAACAGTATTGTACAAAATAGTTATTAAATAGCACAGAATTAGCAGAAAAACTTCCTCACCGCTGACATGTGCAGTCATTCCCTCCAGAAAGCGTTTGCTGTTGTACTTCCTGTAATTTGCTCCCTCCAACATGGAGACCACCGCCATCAACAACAGCAATGCGTCTCCTTGCTCTTCAAAAGCAGGATAAACCACTGAAATGGTCTGACCAGCCACATTATAAACACAGCAGATTTACACACCAAACATTTAGCTTTTTTTTTTTTCTTTTTCCCACATATATGAAATATTTTAGATATTAAATTAACATTCTTTGTAATATGGTTCAGGAGAAATGGACTGGTTTAGAGACATTAACAACTTCACCACCAGTGTCAAATCATTTCAAGTCAAAGCTTTTATAAAGTGGAAAAGCTTGTGGGGTCAGCAGTGAAGAAAACCTACTGATAGTCTGATAGTTAGAGGAGGAACAAGCCATGAACTGATGACAAGGTGTTAGGGCATGTGCTAGAACAAATCTGATCAAGGTGGCACTAATTTTTATTGGATTACAGTGAACAGCGGATGTCTTGGTGCCAGACAACAGATATCTGATTCCCTATCTCAGTGTGTTGGATTTTTCACAGCACACAGCAAATTACTGTGTAGCTATTTTTGTCATTTGGCTCATTGGAAAATATGCAAAAACATGTTTTATAAATACTGATGTTCAGTCTGAGTTAAGCATCTTGAAATATTGTTCTGCACGATCCAAAGTTCAACATAGCTGTGCTTTATTTGCATTTGTGAACTCAACAAAAAGTGATTCCACTCTGCTGGTATCCTGACTGTGATTATACATTAATTTTTTTCAATGCGGATTTATTTATTTATTCATTTATTTGTTTATTTAAGGTTTTTTTTTTTTTTTTTTTTTTCTGGCTGAGAGTTTTTTCCCTTAAAAAAGGGCATTTAAGACTTTTCTTCTTCAAGAGGCACCTACTGTGTGCTGAAAACCTCATTATGTTTAACAAAATGGTGTATGGAAGGGTAGTAACGAAAATAAAAAAAACATTACAACAAGAGTAAGGAAAGCAACTTAGGCTGATACTCACAAAATGTGACTGCCCCTAAGACTGGAAATTGCTCTTACTCACAGCCCTGCAAGTTAATCAAAGACAGATTTTATAAAAAACATAAAGCATAATAATAATAATAATAATAATAATAATCAGTACTGCCTTCAATAATCCATTAAAGTGATAAATCTTAAATATTTGCCTAATTTCTAAAAAGAAATTAAAATCACTTTAGTTAATTGTTGGGAGTAAAGATAAAAAGAAGACAAAAACACATAACATGGCACATAACATATGTTTTCTTCCATATAAAGAAAAAATGTAATGTTTTAATCATTCCTCTCTGCAGTCAACAAATCTTAACGGGAAGCCTTTAAAAAAGTTTTGACAGTTTCTTAAGTCCATTGTTTAAACCACACATTGTATGTAGTCCTGTGGATCACAGAAAATTAAAAGGAGTAGCTTTTGTAGGACCTCAAGTTGAAAGTAAAACCAGTTTGAAAGCTTCTGTAGAGGCCTGTCTCCTCAGCGAATAAGTACCATCAGTCATGATCTGACACAGCAAACCATTTCCAGTCCATTATCTCTCCTGCTTACTGCCTCGACTACTAAAACTACAGTCTCTACCTTGACTCACCTGAGAGGGCCTGAACACCAGATCAAGGATATAAATCTACTTCCGAGCTGTAGCAGGCAAAGTGAGCGAAGTGATACTAATAAAAGACAGATAGAGCAGATCATGTTGGAAAGGTTGTTGAGCTGCATCTGTCTTATGCTCTGTTTTTGAAAGATTTCACCTCAGCTGAAAATTGCATTGTCCTGAAAACTTCCACCAACTTACCGTTGAATGGATAGAAGAATTTGCAACATTCTGAAGTCATTGTATTCTTCTACCTTTTATTTCTCATCTTTGTTTCAGTGTTGTTCACTGTAAGGCAGTTGGCACATGGCTAAATACTACTACAAACCAGAGGCTGATAACTAGGGATGCAGTAAAACCACACTTTTTCACTTACAAGTACTTACATTTGAGTACTTGCCGATGCGAAATACCAATATGAGTACAAATTAATCTCATTACAGTTCACTGGTGGAGTTTGAACCATGACTGATTGAATGTGTGACATATCAAAGGAGTAATGCTGCAGCCATCCTGTATATATAAGCTTGAAAACAGTCAGAATTTTTATAAATAAGGAGGATAAAGTGATGTAGAGGTGGATTATGTTCACAGCTCTGATAAGGCAACTATAACCCAAAATCTGCTTCTCTTGCCAAGATAAAGCTAAGTTATGATTTTTAAAAAGGCAACCATAATAACTTTGTTTTAGGACCCCTAAAAGTTATGAGTTCTTTCACATTGGTGTCAGGATGTGTTTGATCTGAACACTTTTATGAATACTGAGTACAGCTACTCGCACTTAATATCGGACCGATATCTGATACTGGTGTGGGTATCAGTGCATCCCTCCAGAGCAATTTCTTATTTTTTCAATCAATAGGCGCACATATGAACTTATTTTCCTTGTATAAATAAGAAATGGTAACTCTAAAGTATCACTAAATCACTTGGAGATGGGGGTATAAGACTTAACAGTTTCATGCTGAAGAGCCGTTATTGATCCAGCATGGTTTGGGACCATTGCATCCGTACAAGATGCATGAGTTCTCTCCCGGCTTCTTCCCTCAGTTCAAAGACAGGCATATTAGGATGATTTGAGTCTCAATTTTTTTGCTTGGAGTGACTGTGAGTCTAATCAAATGTTTGTCTCTGTGTTGACTCTGTGATGGACCAGGAGCAGCTCCAGCCCCCTCGCAGTACTGCATTTGAATAATCTGTTATCTGAGAAAACAAACTTTGTTTTCTCGAAATAACAGGATATATTATCCCATTATCACAAGAAAACAATGTTTAAAAAAAACTTGCGAGCCTGGCGGCTTTCCGCTTCCGGATTTATTCACTTAGTGACCCGGTTAAAAAAAAAATTGAAGATCCTTAAATGCTGGTTTCATGTGGACAAAATAAAAGTAAAATTTAGCAGATATGCTCAAACTCATCTTCACGTGAATGTGGCCTTAGTATGAAAAGCAACTGCTGAAAAAGGAATTCTCTAATAGTTTCCTGAAAATCTTCTGTGGTTATGTGTCAAAACAGCTTAACTAACAGAACTATTCAAATGCAGCAGGTTGGTTCTTTAACCTGGATTTAAATAAACTGAGAGTTTATTTAACAGAACTTAAAAATCTATCCTCTGACGGACAGGCAAAGACTTCTCTCTTTTGTGAGTCTTGGTGAGGACTCGAGCAGCAGAGTTCTGAATGAGCTGCAGTTTTAGGTTTTAGGTAGACCTGTAAAGATGCTGTTAAAATAATCAAGCTGACTAAAGATGAAAGCATAGACTAGTTTTTCCAGGTCCTGCTGATACATCAGATCTTTTATCTTGATATAATCTTAAGGTGATAGTAGGCTTACACTGTGATTCTCTTAATGTGTTTTTATTTATTTAAGCCTGAGACCATCATTATACCCAGATTTCTGGCCTTGTTGGTGACGTTTAGATGTATAGACCGAAGTCGCTTCTCATTGGCTCCAAAGACCATTACCTCAGTTTTGTTTTTGTTCAACTGAAGAAAGTTGTGGCATGTGTCCTTAATCTCCTCAACACATTTACCACACTTTATTTTGTTTATACAGTAATTTTTTGTTCATTTTAATTTGTTTTTTATAAGTAACTGAAAGGTCATGCTGTACTCTGCACTGTTGAGTACTTACTGCAAAGATGTTTATTTATAAAAGAGTGTAAAAAAAATGTAAGTACAAAAAAAAGCAAATCCATATTGCACTATATGGATGTGCACAATGGATAGCACTTTTCCTGTCTTTTTTCATTGTTTATGATTAAAAAAAACTTAAAAGCATGAACAAAGGTTCTCTTTACTGTACTGTCGTGCTATTGAGATGTTAAGCATGTGCATGGCATTGATTTTATTACCTTTAATGCACTCATGATGTGTTGGAACCTGCATGCTTTAGAAAAAATAAAAGTATCAAACTAATACTTAATGATCCCTGTCCAGACATGTAAGATAGCAAGGTCATAGAACCTTTATTAGAACATCCCAAGTAAAAACTAGTAAATTCCTTTTAGCTCGAAAATAGTTTATGAACATTTTACTTTAAGACAGTCACATTATAAGAAACTGAATTATCCCTGAATGCATCATGTTCTTGGGATGCTCTCCTTTTCCTCCAGTTCACTGTCCTGTGACACTAGAGACGGCATAGCAAAAGTTCAGTCCCTCCAATTACGAATCTAAAGCACTCATCCATTTCAGATGTTTGGGAAGTGTCTGACCCATCCCATGGTTCCCCCATCCTTGACAGCTGACAGATGTTTTATGGTTTCTTGTTTCAAATAAAGCAACTTCTTTCGAAGTTCTACACAGAAAGTTTTTATAAGTCAAGACAATTGAGGCTTCTTTCCTAACTGACTTCTGTGTTCTCATTCATTGCACGCTTTAATTTTCACTTTTCATTGGAGGAGGATGCTGCCGGCACAACAGCTTATGTTGTCATTTATAATGTACATGTGTAAAAAAACACAAACAAACAAAAAAAAAAAAATCCTTTTTATTTAAGAAAATCTGATTTTTCAAGTTCTGTTCAGTTTAGGTTAAACTCTGTTTTATGAAGAAATTAAAAACAGGAAAAAAAGAAATGATTTATTAGCCTCCATACCACACCTGTAGCTGGTGTTGATGGACGTGGACAGGTAGGAATTTGCAGCTTTGCAAACAGACTGTGTTGGTTATTTTTTTCCCATGGCTTCAGGGTTTTCAGGGTCAGGCTTGGCTCAGCATGACCCCACTCATGAAACTGTGCCTGCACTGGGTTTGCTTTATGAAGCATGTGGCTCAGTGCCCATGTGATTATTGTGTATACGAGTTCTACATGGCAGCCCTCGCTTATGTAACCTTGACTGCCTGTAATTGGCTCCTGCTTACCACCACTGCCTCCATGACTCCTTCATCTTCATTAACATGAAGAGGATATCCACCTTTTACGGCCAGATGCTATTTCTTCTTCACTTTGCATCGTGCTCTCTTCAACCTCTGACTCTTCTGTCTACAGGAAAAAAAGAGAGGGTGTGGGGGTGGGGGGTGCACATTGATTTTCTAAAGCCACTGTTTGATGTAGAATGATTTAGCAGCCCCCACGCCCCTCCCTAGGTATGAACTCTACGCTTGAGCCTGTCCAGAGCAGGGCAGGGCTGAATAACTCAGACTTGCTGATGGATCTGGATGAGACCTTGTCCGCCCTCCTGTCTCCATAGCAGCGGTAATGATGGCAAGCAGCGGCAGTTGTGCTCACCATGCAGACAGCCATCCATATAGATAAGAGGAACAAATCATAGCTAGTGTCTTTCAGTGTGAATTAATGCCCATCCCCTTGAATTACTAAGCAAAACTGTGCCTTATCTACAATTATCAACACACCATGAATGCAAACTCAAATAAGAGAACACAACAGGGCTATTATCAAGCCAGGAGATATGATGCCACTTTTCAGAACACATTAGAGCTTTACACCTTATATTAGAGTGGAAGTTGGAATTTTAACTTAGTTTATCAGTTTTGACAAAGTAATGCAGATATAATTTAGTTTTGTTGGATATATGTTGTGCTAACCATATGACCAAAAAATGAATCATCTCAAACTCACAAGGCTACAAGAAAATAAAGATGTGATAAACAAAATGGTAAACATTTATATAAACATAAAAAGAAAAGAGACCTGGAAAATATGAGGATGGCTTTGGATGTTAGATCTGTGAGGGCTTTATCCTTTTAGCTGCACACCACACAGTTAAACATCAGCTAAAGGTGCATGGTGATTTTCCTGTTTAAACACAAGGGAAAGGGGAGGAAGCCTTAGAAATAGGCTCTATTCTTTAGCAGTTTAACATTCAGAGCATGCAGCAGCACAGAGATGAGAGCGAGGGGCTCAGAAGATTCAGTTTGGGCTACAGAATGAAACAGCTTCACTCGGTGTATATATAGTTATATAAATGTTGGGGTTACACTTTAATAATTAGATAGAGAATGGTTCAGTGGGTTTAATAATATTTTCCAAATCAATTTAGCATGGCTATAAACCTAGTCGACTGCAAGATGGACAATAAGTCATGCAAACCTCATTAGGCTTTCCTTCTGTGACTGTACATCTCTTGTAAGCATTCCATTTAACTACAATACAGATTATGTGATAAGAGCTTATTAAAATTCAAACTTCGCTGTGGTCGTGGAAATTAATTTCAAGCAGGGAGCCTTCTGTAACATTTAGGTATGCAAGGCTTCCTTAGCTACATGACAAATAGAATTAACCTTGTGGATGAACCAATATAATGCTGTAATACTAAAGCATTTCTCTATTTTTTTTTTCCCAGGAAACATCCATTTCAGAGTGGCTATTGAATGTTCTACAGTTAGTGACGTCAGTGCAACCCAGAGCAGTGTCACTGAGTGCTTATTCCAAGCAAGTCATTCAATCATGTTCTGAGCATCATTATTTGAATCAGTCTTTTTAGAGCTGGAAATAAAATCATCCTCAACCTGTTGTGACCAAAGTGACCAGTTATGTATTGAACTATATCATGCTTTTGTTTAATTTCTAAATGCAACTAAAAGACCATAAGGTTGTCACTGGATTCATCTGTTAATGTCTTAAATATTCACTGATATGTGTCCCCTCTTTTTTTTATTTATTTTTTAATTGTTCTGCCCTTTAACATTTTTAATGATGTGGAAACTGACTTAAAATAAATCCAAATCAACAGTAATTACACATTGCTTAAGGCTGTGGTCATATCTTTAGAAATTATATTGGTTCATAAAAACATTTTCAGGGAACAGCTAACTATCTATAGTCCTAAACTTTTAAGGTAATTAGAGGTCTTTGCAAAGGTTTGACCTCTAAAACGCTTTTAATATGATTTGAATGGCAATTTGGCATTGATTAAACACACATACACATCTTACAACAATCTCTCACCGTAAAGAGTTTTAAAACTTTCAGTTTCTTCCTTCAAGATTTCTGTCATCAGTAATTGTTGCATCCATTAAATTCAAGGTAAAAAAAATTCAATCTTATCCATATGTAGTGCATAATTCAACACACCTGCTATTCATTTCATTTCTTGTAACGCAACAATAAATAACTTCCATAAAGTTGTCCAACCTAATTATACAAATGAAGTATTATGCTCTAATTTACTTCATAGTCACACAATAACATTTAGCCCAATACTTTTAATTAGATCCGTGCAGGTTGGAACTCCCTCTCCATTCTTCCCGCCTCTTGTTCTGAGCAATGTTCATCTGTTTGTTTAATATGCTCAAAGTATTAATCAATTTTATTACTGGAATGGAAAATGAATAAATAAATGCACACCATTTATAAAATATTTTTAAGGTTATAATGCAAAGAAAAAAAAAGGCTAAGCATAGATAAGACCTATATTCTATGGTAAACTAAAGATGTGCCACAAAAATACTCTAATTCTAATGAATGTAATGTTTTATAAAAATGTGTTAACTATAGAAGAAATAAATAGTAGAAAAAGTGTAAACAAAAAGCTCTTGGGACATCCTTAAAGCATTATTTATAGAGGGCCTCATTAATCAACAAATTGTGCTTACTTTCACAGTCAGCATATGTGCTCTGAGGTTACAGGGTGCCCCTTGCTCAGTATGTAAAGGTGTTTGTTGGCATTCATTGCATTATGGGTTTGATTTGTGTGCAAACTGCTGTCTTTAACTGCCTGGATTCTGTTTTTGTTTCTATATATACCACATTCAAAACACGGCTTTTTCTTTGTTTAAAACAATAACTTGCCACCATATTTTATTCTTTACATTCAATATTTTCCCCCTTTTGTTCCTGTTGTAGTGGTTAGTTATAATAAATGAGAAACAGATGCAAGCCTGTGTGCTGTTACACATATTTAAAAGAGAAGATGGTACAGCTGGAAGTCTTGCAGCCTGCAGATGATCCCCTTGGCCTCTTTGCTGCTGTCCTCATCATCACCCACAGACTGCTTAAATAAATCAGCTATGTAAGCACAACACACTTTGCAGAATCAACCTGTAAAGGCTTTTTCTTTTTAGGGGGCTCCTTCTCTGCATTTTTCCCCAGGCTTTCTTCTTTTTATCCATGTCTCCAGAATACGCACCAGGTCTGTCACTGCAGCTGTGATGACCTGTTGAATATTTGTATGTAGGCTTTATAATGTCATGTTTGGGTGGAAGAAAGAAAAAAAATCCCTAAAAAGAATAACCCACCAGCACTATTCCTTTTATTGATTTTAAACATGCCATTGTTTTAACATCTGCACTTTGAGTGCGAATGTTGAGACAAGGTTCTCCTGAGGATTAGGAACACAAACCTTTCCTCTACCTTCTATTCTCAGTCTGCTGTGTGGAGGGGAAAAATAATCACACAAGCAAGCTCTGATGGTTGACATACCTTTAAATCTCTGAACAAACACATTGTTTGATGTCACAATGACATTTAAGGTAGTGTTAAACTGACATAAACAATCCTTTTTGTCACATTGTTCAATGTTGGTGTGAACCATAGAAGAAAGTTCAGATTAGCTTCTTAAAGCCCTCATAAAAGATGGCAGAACAGTTGGCCTACAGTATACCTAACGGTAAATGTGGAGCTGTTTTACTGGATACAACAATGGTTCCTGAAATAAATAAATTCGATATAGCGCACATATCCAAATACACACATAAATGGGATCCTATTCCACCTTTGGGTGTCAGTAGCATGATCATCTGATCTATAAATTTCCCTGCATCTGTCAGACTAAAGTGAGTTTTTTTTTTATGAGCAGTTTACAAAGGGAGTGATTTGTCATCTTAATGCTAATGCAACTTACACTGCACAGTAGTTTTGTCTCCTTATTAGCCATATATACTGAAATGTGGATCTACTCCTGCATATACAACTTTAGCAACCTCCACAGTCTAGCTGGGTAAATGTGTGGGTGGTCCGTTCTTATTTTGGTTAATAACTATCTCACTCAAATCATGTCTTTCCTCTTGGGAACACATTTAAGGCTTTTATTCTGTCTGTGATTTTAGTATAGATGAGGTCTTCTCAGACCATTACTCTTTCTGAGCTTCAGAATAAAGGCTAAGGAGCTGAAAGCCTCTTGTGCGCTGCCAGGTCTGCTAACTGTACATCTCTATCCATTAGTTGTGTCAGCCTGTCCCCATCTGATCACAGCTACACACAAAAGCAGAGGCTTAGATATACACACATACACACACAGATTCGTGGATGCTAACCATACACATACACAGTTGGGGCTTGCAGATGGGCAGTGTCATATAGCTTTGCTTCGCAAACAAGCCAGGGAGGACGACATCATGCCAAAACAGCTCATTAAATGCCATTAGCCTGTCAGTTCATCCAAGTGAATCCCCTCTCAATTCCTCTGCTTTGCAAACAGCTCTGGGGTCACAGCTGAAGACGTAGGAAAAAAGCCAAGCACATGAACCAGGGCCACTCAGCCTAATGGTGCTTGTGGGACTGACATAGAGGATAATGTGTTGTCAGCGATCAGAGAGCAAGATTTCAATCTAATTATACACGGAGAAGAGCAGTGGGCACTGGGTGGTGTGTTTTGTGCTTTTGAGAACATACATCTCCCAGACTGGCAAAAAAATAATAAATAATTACTGAATTAAAACATCCAATAAGCTGAATAATGTCAAACTATCTTCAGCTGTGGTCGCTGGGTAATTGCAGAGTTAATATGTTGGATGAATCGGAACGTTTGAAGAGTATACAAATGATGGGGAAAGAAAGGGAGTCAGAGACAGAAAACAGGTTGACAAACACTTTCATTGTTTGAAGAAAATATATACCTCTTCAAGTTCACTATGCACAAGAAAAAATTAAATTACTATTTTGTGACCTGTAGAAATACATGAGAGTCTTGCTTATTAGCATAAATGAAAGTATGTAGACTCTCAAATAAGCTGTCCCAGTGTCCATCTTCAAAGTTCAAAGGGCATTTCTTTCATTTTCTAAAATTCCAAAGTTCAAGGAAAAATTTAAGATAAGTGGATGTTTCTTTATTAGACCCCAAATTCCTGATAAGTTAGATTTAATCTACAGAGTGAAAGTTTGGAGGTTTTGTGGTAAAGTAGTTAATTTGTCAGAATTTAAATAATTCTTTTCAGAGAAGACTAAAATGGCTAAAATGAGACTGGAAACTAAAATTTGTACATCATTCAGGGAAGGAGCATTCTGACACTATTAAGGCTGACAGTGAGGAAAAGAGCAAGATAAAGACATGGTTATTTATACTCTCTGGTGATGTAGTCCCAGTTTATATCATAGTTAACATGATCTCAGGAAGAACATGAGGAAAATAGGACCAGCTGGACATGTGATAACAGCTGGAGTCAAAAAGCAAGAAAACAACAAGTAAAGTTCCAAAATGTTTAATTCCAACCTACAGTTTGCTGAGTATTTGTTTGTTTTTGTCATTTAAAATATTTGACAATGGTTTGCACAAGTATCTTTTAATTTGAGCTAAATGTGGTTTTAATTTGTTTTTACAGCATTTCATGTTGAAATATTGATGCTGAAAAGTATTTGAGACAAAGGTTGAATTAAAAAACAATCGTGGCCAGACAAGTCATTACTGGGTAAAGTGTGCAGAGTGGCTCTCTCCATTGACATCTTATGTTAAAGCTGTAAAGTGTTTGTAACTCTACCTGTATCTGGAAGTTAAAGCAATACTTTTCATAATGGGTTTGGTCTGAGAAACCAGTGGAATCAAGGTTGGTGTAATACAACTGCAAGATAGTAATTTCTGCATTTACCCGACTCCTCTTCTTCATGTAAAACTCTCTTATTGAGGGGGAATGCTAGTAAACAAGCTATGGAGTAGACAAGCCTGTCAAGGCTCCCCAGAACCTTTGAGCCAAAAAAATGTTAAAGGTCCCATATTATACACTTTATTCCCAATCTGAGACCATTCATTAATATCTAAATGAAATATTTCCGCCATGGTATGGACAAATCGACCCTCAGTTTGAGTGCAGCGGCTTCTCTTCACCTCCCTCTTTTTAGCAGCTTCAGAAATGTGCCGTTTATGGTGGGCGGAACCCTGGTGGAGCAGCTCAGCTGTTGGCTCCGCCCATCGCATCGCCCGTCATGAGGTGATTGACAGGTTAATATATTTTCAAGCTATCAGACTAATAAGGCCGAAACGATAAAATAACTGCCAGCTCTTACCTCTCCAGCTGTGTCACGGACAGTTGGTATTGAACCTGGCTTCAGCTTCAAACGGTTGGCGAAGCCTGCTTTCCATGCCCCCATGTTGTGGAAACAGTCCTCTTTGAAATGCTGGCCACAGACATGCAAAACCTTTGGAAGTTTTCCGGGTACATTTCCTCCAAAAATAAAATTAATCCACTCAGTCCTCGTGGGTTCAGTGGATGGAAGTAAAAAAAACGTTTCGTGTTCATTTATGCAGCCACAAACAGAACAGTGCTTCTGTCGCTTAGCCATGTCCGCTAACGAGGGTTGCCGAAGAGGGAAAAACACTGGGCGCTAGGTGATTTTTAGAGGGCGGGCTTTGAGAGCCGGTAGACGGGTCCATCGCTCTGTGGGGAGTGGTTATTGTCCCTTATGACGTCATAACGTACACGCTTTCAAACAAGCTCATTTCAGCGCTTACTTCCCTAGAGGTGGAGCAGGGGGGAGAGAGAGCGCCTGAAAGAGTTTCACACTTACGGGTCTCCTACACATGCGGGGGGACCAGTATGACTGTTCCAAAACCATTAAAAAGTGAATTTTGCATAATATGGGACCTTTAAAAGAGCATCTGCCAGATAAAATTGTTTGTTTTTTTGTTTTGTTTTGTTTTTTTGCTTCTTTACATTTGGTTGCAAGTTTCTACAAACACCTGTGCGAGCACACATGGCTGGCACAAAAAAAAAAAAAACTAAATGCCACCCTGCCAGCACCGAAGCCCAACACCTCCAGCTCACCCTCGCATGTTAGCCTAATTCCCACCAACATGATCACAACACTAGACACAGAGACTTTGCAGTTGTAAGCTTGTCACATCGACTCGCCATGCAAGGATGTCGGACAGATTATCACAGAGGTGCTGGAGAGGGTTAGGGAGGGGCCCAGAGAATGCATAAATAAAGTAAAAAATTGAACTGCAATCCTACCAGAACTCAGCTGCTAAAGAGCTAACACCACATCCGAAATAGATAAAAGCCTGTCCTCATGCACAGATGGCATCACTGCATTACAGCGCAAGGTCAGTTATCCCCAGACAAAGTCAGTCTTTACAAAATAAATGTGATGAAAATAGAATCATCCTGCAAAAAAGTTTTATCTGGTTGCCTCTCAGAGATATGTGCCATTTACCTTTTACCATGTGTATAAATCAATATGACTCTACAAAGACAGACCACAGCTTAAGTGGAGACCAAACACATGATTAATTCGCCTCAAGATTTTCGTAAAGGTCAATTTGGTAAAAATATGCATTGGGTTGAAACAATTATCAACCGTGATCTAGCCCAACTTACATAATTATAGTTGCCATGGAAACTTGCCAGACAAGAAATGGTGATTTTCACCAAGCATGAGAAAAATTTCAATTGATTCATTATTTGTCTGTTTATCTTTCAGTGAAGTTCTATGTATGTTATCTGATAGGAATGCATTCAATTGCAGTATAATTATGTGGTATGTATTTACCTGCACAAATGAGTTTAGTCAACTAGATGCACCAACGGGTATAAAAATCTTAAATCTAAATCTTATATATAAAAATATCAATAAATATTAGTTTTGATCTTTTTATTTAGCTGATTAAATAAAAACTTAGGAATATGTAAGAGTAATATGAAGATAGAATCAGGAAGGTTTTGTCATCAAAAACTTGATGGTTCTCAGAAGATACAATTAAAAAAGCTTGATGGCTCAATATGTCGTAAAATGTGTTGTTAAGGGGGAATTGGAGGACCCTTTCAGAGCACATCAGCTTCCCAAACACATGATTTCCTATCAGTTCCTTTTTAACCCAGTGTTGAAAGGAAGAAAATGTATAAACAAGTGTTCTTTTGGTACACTGTTCTAGGTAGTTGTAGCAGCTAAATAAACATGGTAGAGCTTTCTAATTTAGGACTGCAGTGACCGCAGGTATGCATTCAAAGAGCTAATGTTTAAAAAAAAAAGAAAGAAAAAAAAAAAACAGATGAACTAACCCTATCATATTTTATAAGCTTGGATATGAGGCTGTAAGTCATAACACTCCTCATAACATTTATTCCTGTAAGCCACAAAACAATCTAGGTAAATTTTAAACTATAAATTCAGTGGTAACTATAAGAGACCAAAAGAAGGGGTTGGAGAAGTCATACATTTGTACAGTGAAGGCTCCTGAACAGATGTTTCGGAGGCTGGACTATAACAAGAACATTAGTCTTCCTGAGTTCTTCTGCTAAAGACTGCCAGGATATTGGATGAGAAAGTGTGTTTGTGAAGCAGGATAACATAACAGAAAACATGCCTCTCGGTCTGGGTATCCATGCAGAAATAAGAGCATAGATCAGCTCAGATCTCCCAAAACACATGTTGTGGACAACGTGATGTAAAGGAGCATGGAAGTAGGATAAAAAAAAATATGTCCAAAGATAGTCTTCAATTTTATATAAAGTTGTAAGTAGAAAGGCAGTACAAAAGATCGGATGACGGATCTACATGTCTAGCATACTGTACATTCTTCCAGCACCTTATCAATTTTCCATTTTTTCTTCTCCAGCAAATGAAAAAAGGTCCCTGTAATGCCACATATAGAAGGGTTTGAGTTTCAAAACTGGAAGAGTATGAATGTGATGGACCCACATGCCTACATGGGCGACTAAAACTGGCTGGAGTGCGTCTAGTCTTTGGAATGATGAGACAAGAAGACTAATTTGTCATGCCACAGTACCCCTGGATGTTTTCTCTTGTTTTCTTTGTCAATGTGAGACAACAGCGGTGGGTAAGTCACATACCCTCACCACTGAGCTATGTCTGGAACAAGTGAGTGTAGACCTTTCACGTGGACTAAAGACTGCTTCCATTCAGGGGAAATTAATGCCTCCCTCTTCATTAGACAAGTTTGCTTGCCTTTTTGACATACTGTAATCATGCACTGATTGAGATGTTTTTTTAAGGTCGCTCTTCAGTGCCTTACAAGATAAGAACATGTGAATTGAGGCATTGGGCAGCATTTTAATTGTAATTTACTTTCCACTTATGCTTGTGGTATACAAGAGGGAAAGCCAGCTGGGTACGTTTTGGAAGGAAAAAGATGACTGTGGGGCAAAGGTAAGCGGGGCAAAATTGACCTAGACTGAATTGTAAAGATATGGATTTTTTTTTTTTTCTTTAAAACGTAAAAGATCTTATGTCTATTCAGTGGCCGTAGCTGGTGCACGTATACGTGGCAGGTTGGACAACTATTTTACAGACTAAAAAAATAGTTGTGATGCATTCAACTGAGAAACACAAGCTTTAAACACAAACTGGGACTGAAAAGATAAATGTTGATTGCTTTTGAAGAAGATGATGTGAGGGAAATAAATGCAGGTAGTAGGAGATGAGCAGTGAGGAACTTTAATGAGCCTGTATACTGAAATGTCCACTCACACAGAACTGTGATTGTTTTTAATGCGATATCACTTTAAGGCTCAGAGATGAGAGCATTCAGCATTAGTTTTTGTCTGGATTTCTCCAGAATTTCTGACTCTTTAAAAATTATGATAAACCAGGATGAAATTCCAAATCTCTTTACAGTGTTACTGTAAGGTCAAATATCATACATGAGTAGTTTATGTGTTTGACCTCACTCAGTCACAGGGGGATGAAATCTTTCCCATATTCATAAAAGTCTCTGCTTTCTAGTTTAAGTTACCCCTGTTGTTGTTTTTAAAGCTATTTCTGCCAAATATTAACTAAAAGGTTACATTTTTCAGCACACACACACACACACACACACACACACACACACACACACACACATATATATATATATATATATATATATATATAAAAATATCCTAAAACATCCTTCAACTTATTTGTAAAGAATATTTTGGCCATGTTGTTACTTGCCTAGTTAACTGGTATGACAGAGAGTCTCTCTGGATTATTGCAAGAATTATTTGGGTTGTAGTTGGAGCTTGTGATCCAAACAAGAGGTGAAAAGGTCAGTGAGGATAAAGAGGAGCAATCAGTAACCGGTGTGGAGTCCAGTGCTGCTTTGGATCGAGTCAAAGCTAGTCAGTGATGTGGAGCTGAAGTAAATACATGAAAAATGAAAGTGCACGTGTACCATAAGAGTGGGTTGATAGCATGTCAGCTAAAAAAGTAGGCCCATTCCCTGAAGAGATTAAAATCGTCAATAAGAAACGGGGAGATGGAAGGACTGCCTGCAGTCACTGGCTGAAGTGGACTAAAATGTCCAATGTTCTCTTAAGGAAATGTAAAATCCTGTTAAATCTGCAGATTTGTGCCAATGTGCAAGATATACATACTGAAATGATACAGCAAGTCAGTGTATTAAATTGATTATTTAAAGATTAAATTAGCAATTCAATCTGTGGGCCATGGAATTGGGGCTTTAACCCCTTCACCCAACAGAAGTACTCACCTGCTTCAACACTTGCCAATTCACCAGTCAGTTTTCTTGTTTTGTTTCATTTAGCTTCTTCCTTGTGTGCTCTTCTGACATATCGCATGTAATGTCATGACATAAAAGACACAAAGGTGTTATGAGTTATTGTGGTTACCTAACACATTAATGTGATCAAGTCCCCAGGGGACCTACTCTTATTAACTGTCAAAATAATTATATCACCTTTCAAGAAGCAATAAGAAGTACTGGAGGTTAATCATCGGAGCTGAAAAAAGAGGAAGAAAATTATTAAAATTTTCAAGCACATTATTTACTTTAGCTAATGCTTTACGGCCAATTTACTGCTCACATCACAGAGATCTCTAGCATCATCTGCATTAGTGATGGTTGGATCATTCACATTAGATAACACAGTTTTTTTTTAGTTTTTACGAGCAACACAGCTCATGTGCCACCAGGACAAGGCCCTGCAGAGGTTGTACTCCCTGCAACAGGAAGTTTAACCTGCCACAGGCGCTGCTGATCACCTTTTACACCGCCATCATCCAATCTGTACTCTGCACATCCATCACTGTCTGGTTTTGGATCAGCCACCAAACTGGACAGGCACAGACTGCAAAGGACAATCAGAGAAGATATTATGGGTCGACCTACCCTACCCCATCAAGGACTTATACCTGTCCAAGGTCAGGAAATGGTGGATGGTATCGCTGCAGAACCCTCACACCCTGCACACAAACCTTTTAAACTCCTACTGTCCAGTACTACAAAGCACTGTACACCAAAACCACCAGACACAGAGACAGTTTCTTCCCCCAGGCCATTACCCTGATGAATAATAACCCACGCTGAGGCGTATTTGCACAGAGTTGCACATACCTGCACTACTGTAACCTGTAAATACTATGTAAATACTATGTTAATGTTATGTTTGTATTAATATCTATACTGCTTTTATTTTGTATTTTCTATTTTTTTAATTGATTTGCTTTTATTTTTTTTAAATTATTCTTACTTTTTGTGCTGAAAATACAATGAGAGCAAGTTTCAATGGAGTCAAATTCCTTGTTTGTTCATACAGACTCAGCAAAAAACATTATTCCGATTCTGCTTCTGTTTAAGATGTCTCAGCATGGGTTGTGTGAAGCAACAGACTCCCTCAAGCCTCAGAGTCACATCACGCTGTGGTCCAAACCAACATTTATGGGTTCAAAGTTTTCCACATTATATTGGTCTTTTGATAACGTTCATTCTAATTCATCTGCCTTATTATATAAAAGAAGTTTGGTAGCGAAGTCAACAACAACCTCAGTGGTATTTATAAAGCTCCCCATCTCTCTTGCAGGCGGAATGTTGTATATGGCATTTTCTTACTGCAATATTTCTAGGATACAGCTGTTATCAACATAATTTGTCAACACTGTCATTGTCAGTTAGACAGATATTAACACAAGGTTGTGACAAACATGATAAAACCTGATATTTTGTGGAGGATGTGCCAGTGCAGTGGCACAGCCTTCTGAGTGGGAAGGGTTTTAATTAAACCTCCAGACACGGGGCTATCAATAAAGTTTTCACAACTTAATGCCTTGTGAGTGGCTGCCATGAATGTGAAGAGATTGTGGGGGTTATTTACACCTTGAAGGAAGAGTTAATCTACCCTGATCTCTAATCAAATAGGAAGAGGTTGTAAATACCACAGAATAATCCACCCAATTTTTTATGTTGGAGAGTCAGTTGACTGCCTTGTTTTACACATTAAAGAAAATAAAAAGATTGAAGATGGATAAGATGGCAATCCTATGGTGAACATGAAACATCCAAGGATAGTGCAAAGGTTAGAAGTGTTGCCACCTCATTGCAAGATAACTCCTGGATTGAGGCTGGTACGTTAGGTTCTAAACTGGACCATAGTAATGATAATATTTGGTCTGTATCTCTGTGTAGTCATGTAAAGAACTGGCAGTGTGTCCAAAGTGTACCCTATTTATAGTGCATGGATGGATTTGTACTGCATTTTGTAGAGTCACTTTTCAAGCATTACTGTGAATATTTGAATATTTGTTCAGCCCCCAAAAATACCAAGAATGTTAGCCCAAATGGGAAACCAAAGGCTTCAAAATCTCACAAAGCAATGAGTGATAATATTGCGACTACATCCAGTTATATACTGTTTCTATAGTATTTATGCTAGTAGAGTTAGCTGCATTAGCTAACCACTTGCTATTGCTAATGACAAACTTTAGCTACAGTTGAATATCTGTATGCACACTTTGAACATTTATAATAGATATGATTTGTTTAAATGAGTAGAAACAGTCACAAAGTAGAGAATAAAACTAGAATTTATAAAATATTTAATCTTGAAGAACTTACAAGCTAAGCAGAATGGCCATTTTATGAAATCTTGTGTAACTCAAAAGATAAAAACAACACCTTGATTTATCCTTTATTTATAAAAGGTTTTTTCATTCTTATAAGTTTATCTATCCATCCATCCATTTTCAGCCGCTTATCCAGAGTCGGGTCGCGGGGGCAGCTGCCTAAGCAGGGAAACCCAGACTTCCCTCTCCCCGGCCACATTCACCAGCTTATCCGGAGGCGTTCCCAGGCCAGCCGAGAGATGTAGTCTGTCCAGCGCATCCTAGGTCTTCCCCGGGGCCTCTTTCTAGTGGGACATGCCCGGAACATCTCACCAGGGAGGCGTCCAGGAGGCCTAACCAGATGCCCGAGCCACCTCATCTGGCTCCTCTCGATGTGGAGGAGTAGCAGCTCCACTCTGAGCCCCCTCGGATCACCAAGCTTCTCACCCTATCTCTAAGGGAGAGCCCGGCCACCCTGCGGAGAAAACTCATTTCAGCCGCTTGTACTCGCCATCTTGTTCTTTCGGTCACTAGCCACAGCTCATGACCATAGGTGAGGGTAGGAACGTAGATCGACTGGTAAATTGAGAGCTTTGCCTTTTGGCTCAGCTCCTTCTTCACAACGACAGACCGATGCAGAGTCCACAACACCGCAGACGCCACACCGATCCACCTGTCGATCTCCCACTCAATCCTTCCCTCACTCGTGAACAAGACCCCGAGATACGTGAACTCCCCCACTTGGGGCAAGACCCTATTGCAGACCCGGAGAGAGCACTCCACCCTTTTCCGGCTGAGGACCATGGTCTCGGACTTGGAGGTGCTGATTCTCATCCCAGCTGCTTCACACTCGGCTGCAAATCGCACCAGTGAGAGCTGAAGATCACGGCCCGATGAAGCCAACAGAACCACATCATCCGCAAGGAGCAGAGACCCAATCCTGAGAACCGGATCCCCTCAACACTTCAGCTGCGCCTAGAAATTCTGTCCATAATGGCTATGAACAGAATAGGTTACAAAGGGCAGCCTTGGCGGAGTCCAACCCGCACAGGAAACGATTCTGATTTACTGCCGGCAATGCGGACCAAGCTCTGACACCGGTCGTACAGGGACCGGACAGCTCGTACAAGCGAGTCTGGCACTCCATGCTCCCGGAGTACCCCCCACAGGACTCCCCGGGGGACACAGTCGAATGACTTCTCCAAGTCCACAAAGCATCCAGAGCCTTAAGGAACTCTGGGCAGACCTCATCCACCCCCGAGGCCTTGCCACCAAGGAGCTTTTTAACCACCTCAGCGACCTCAGCCCCAGAGATAGGAGAGCCAGCACCGGCTACCCCAGACTCTGCTTCCTCATTGGTAGACGTGTTGGTGGGATTGAGAAGGTCTTCAAAGTATTCCTTCCACCGCCTCACAACATCCCGAGTTGAGGTCAGCAGCCCCCCATCCCCACTGAACATAGTGTTGACTGCTTTCCCCTTCTGAGCCGCCGGATGGTGGACCAGATTCTCCTTGAAGCTGTCTGGAAGTCATTCTCCATGGCCTCGCCAAACTCCTCCCATGCCCGAGTTTTTGCCTTAGCAACCGCCGAAGCTGAGCTCCGCTTAGCCCCGCTTAGCCCTGCCTAGCCCGCCGATACCCATCAGCTGCCTCTGGAGTCCCACAGGCCAAAAAGGCCCGATAGGACTCCTTCTTCAGCTTGACGGCATCCCTTACTGCCGGTGTCCACCAACGAGTTTGGGGGTTACCGCCACGACAGGCACCGACGATCTAACGGCCACAGCTGCGGCTGGCCACCTCGACAATAGAGGCATGAAACACTGCCCATTCGGACTCAATGTCCCCCGCCTGGGACATGGTTGAAGCTCTGCCGGAGTTGGGAGTTGAAACTCTTTCTGACAGGGGACTCTGCAAGACGTTCCCAGCAGACCCTCACAACACGCTTGGGTCTGCCAGGCCTGACCGGCATCCTCTCCCACCATCTGAGCCAACTCACCACTAGGTGGTGATCAGTTGACAGCTCCGCCCCTCTCTTCACCCGAGTGTCCAGAACATGCGGCCACAAGTCTGACGACACGACTACAAAGTCGATCATTAAACTGCGGCCTAGAGTGTCCTGGTGCCAAGTTCACATGTGGACACTCTTATGTCTGAACAAGGTGTTTGTTATGGACAGTCCATGACAAGCACAGAAGTCCAACAACAAAACAACACTAAGATTTAGATTAGGGGGGCCGTTTCTCCCAATCACGCCCCTCCAGGTCTCGCTGTCATTGCCCACGTGAGCATTGAAGTACCCCAGCAGAACTATTGAGCCCCCGGGAGGAGAGGCCCATGTCACCCTTTCGGGCTGAGCCCGACCGGGCCCCATGGACAAAGGCCTGGCCACCAGGCACTCGCCTCCGTGCCCCACCTCCAGGCCTGGCTCCAGAGGGGGGCCCCGGTGACCCACGTCCAGGCAAGGGAAACCTTGGTCCTTTTTTTCTCATCATCATAGGAGTGATTTGAGCCACACTTCGTCTGGTCCCTCCCCTAGACACCTGTTTGCCATGGGTGACCCTACCAGGGGCATGAGCCCCCGACAACATAGCTGCTAGGATCATCAGGATGCACCAACTCCTCCACCACGATAAGGTGGCGGCTCAGGGAAGCCGTTTGTTTGTATTTTAATTGCATTATAAATTTCAGAGCCTCACTAATCACTCATGTTCATTAAATTTATATCCCTAAAGGAAAATTTAAGTCTAGTAACATTTGTAGCTGGAAGTTTTACACCTATCTCATTAACACTAGCTCATTAACAGTAAATAACACGGTGTAATATATCATGTGTTGTTGTTGTTTATGGGTAATGTTGAAACAAATACTTAAAATGTAATAGTGTCCAGTACAACATTGGTCTACTTTGCCCTCATTTATACATCCAAAGTAGAACAGTTAGGCCTATATCCAGTTATGTTGCTGTAAAGTAGTAGACTTACTTTATAAATTGGACTGATGGATCTACTAAGCAGAGTGAATAAGAGTTTACAGTATATTATCACACATTAACACATAAAAATAGGCAATTCAGTGATTATAAGCAATATGCTTCACTGGAATTCAACACAATACAAACATATGAAAATGTACTGCTTTAATATTCAGTTACTGTCTTGGCTAATTAAGTAGAACGCATTTAGCATCTTAAAAAGAGAGTTCACATGATCTATGCTAACTGAGAAGCTGCACTAGATACATGCAAGTAACTCCATTGTCCCCTTATCAAACCAACCACTCTCTGAAACCAGGTGAAAGAAAAATATAAGGGGAAGTCTTTGATTATTCAATACAGTGTGGTTTGTATGCATATTTCTTGGTTTATTCATATCTTCCAAACAACTGTGAGAGCCTTAAGGCCAAAACCTCTACTGAAAGGATTAAGTTCAAAGGGAAGTGAGAAAATTACTCACGGACTCAAAGTCTTCAGCTGTGCAGTGGGCCTTCTTAAAGCGACAAGACTTAACCATGTCCCACAGGCGATGAGTTTAACAATCGTACAGCTTTTTCCACTCAAGCTGGCCAAATAACGGTGCCATTGAAGTGCTTGAAACTTTTCCTATTCATCTCATGCGCAAGATTTTTGATTTTCTCTGCATGCTCTGCAGGTATATGCCAGATCTCCTTCAGATGTTATGTTAGAGGTAAAGAGTGCAGACTTTCTAAGGGGATTTAAGTTACAGACAATATCAGCAGGAAAGATTTCTCAGACAGCATTTTTTTTTTTCTTCAAGTCTGGTGAGTTGACGGAACTGAAAATAGTACACAATCCCACTAAGGCCATAGCAGATGAAGAGGTTGAGGCACCCAATGAAAGCAAACATCCAGAGGCAAGGGTGAACTCCAGAGGATTCCTTGTTGTCAACATGAACCAGTCCATGTCAAGAGGTCTTTTTCAACAAACGACTGCATACTCCCTTCTTCTGGACTTGAGAGAGAATGGTTGATGCAGGGGGTTGACACTGGGTCAGTTTTACCCCAGGCATCGAACAGCAGACAGTATGTGTTGTTCTGCAGCTCATTATCATCTAATAGGACTAAAATGGAATCTAGTGCTTTTATAGGAAATAGTGGCAGCAGGAGAAAACAAAGACGGAGGGCATTTCCATTCCAAAACATTATCTGTATCCATGACAAAACCCGTTTTTATCAACTATCCATCTTACACAAACAAGGAGCCAAGTTCAAGCCAATGTAGCCCATTAAAAAGCAAATAAAAGCAAAGTTCATGCAAAATGGAAGTTAATGTAAGCTCCCATTAAAAGCTCTTCTTTTGTTTGAGTGAGTGTGAGCAATCCCTAATGCAACTTGCTCTTACTGGTGCTGATAAAGTGGTGAGATAGAAGTTCACATAGTCAACAATTAAATTTAATCTCTCTGCCACAGTAGCAATAAATTTAAGGGGATGCAAAGTATAGTTCTTGAAAGCACTGGAGCAAAACAAATTTGTGTAGGAACTGTCTTCTTTGAAAACAATGACAGTATAACTGGCTTAAAATTACAGAGTACTGACACAGCCCAAATTTATCAAGGTCTACTTACATGATGGTTAGTGGTTGCTGGCACATACAGAAGGATGATGGCATAATGTAAAAACATGTTTCTTCCATAGAGTCAAAATTAAATTAGTGTCCATTTGCATACTTAAACAACTTCTGTCTAAAGCAAATGTTTTCAAAGTTTTAACCAAAGAAAATTAAAACCTATAAAACTGATCTGGAAAGCAAAATATGGCATTTTCCAAAGAGGCACCAGTCACAACTATGTAAATAAAGTACATAGTTGTCACATATGGCACTGATGCTTGCTGTAGCCACATTAAGCACTGAGTACAAAAAGCTGAACTGTCAGATTAAAGATCATGGCGATGTAGGCATCTCTGAAAACACTTTTAAACACAGAGTCAGAGGAAGTATTGCAGTCCAGATGTACGTATTGGAAAACTAAGATTCCTATAAATATATACAGTGTGAGTGCACATCAGTTTTAGGCCTTTTTCTACTGATAGCCTGCTAACATTTAAAGTGGCACTAGGCAACTTTATGACCTTAAAAGTATCTGACTCATTTTGATTGTACACTGACATTTATTATGTACATTATAGGAGCAGCTGTTGCCCAGTAGTATCCCGAGACTGAAAATCTGTTGTTTTTTTGTTGTTGTTGTTTTATTGTTTTTTCCCAGGAGGCTGCATTACTTTACAGCGGCATTTCAATGTATGGCACCGCATCACATGGCAGCAGTGGGATACTGGCTGTTTTGATTGTACACCGTGACTGATTCATCAAAAAGAAGAAAAAAAAAAGAGGACATTGTCAAAAGAAGCAAGGAAAAGAAAGAGACAAAGAACATCTGACTGATTTGGTAATATGAAGCCGTTTTGGGGCATCTATTGTATGTTAAATCACTACAGGGCAGTGACAATATGAAGAGTTTGCAGTTTGCAATGGCAGTGGTCAGCCAGCACAGAACTCTCCGAAGGGGTTCACAAGACCTAACCTGCTCTGGAGCAACAGGCTTCCATAGAAATGTTCCTCTCACTCACCCTAGACTGGCCAGTGTCAGGATGACTGAATGTTTCTATTTGCTGTCCATACCAGGGGTCACGTTAACCTTATATTATATGTCAATGAACTGTTTTTGAAAACGGTGATGGAAAAATCTGAAGGCTATGTCATTTTGATAGATTATTATATTATTATTATTATATTATTATATTATATCTCTTGATGCATGATTTAATTGGCTTCACTCGAAAAAGTTAGCACTATGGGCCACAGACCAGTGCAACTGAACAACTGGTGCAAAAGGAGAGTACGATGTGGGATTTTCTCCTGCTGAAACAAGTGCTTGCGGGATCAGGAAACCCGTTGTTCAGAAAGTCTTACCAACTTCTGATCACTTCACTTGGAGAAATGTTCCCTGATATCAAAACACTGACTGAACTGGTGCTTGTAGTTCCAGTATCCAGTGTGGCAAAACGGCGCAGATTTAGCCTCCAGAACATCAAAACAGCTGCAAAAGTCCAAATCCTCATGACAATAAGGCAATCTCTGCAGGTTGCACTTTTTTTTTTAAACACACAAAACTGCTGTTTCTTTACACAGGGCTTTCCTAGCTGGACATTTTAAGATACACATGCAAACAGAATATCCTCATTTTCAGAATTTTGCCAGCTGTCAGTCCCCAAATTGGTGGGTCTCAACACAACAGAAAAGGGATGTGCAGAAAATATGTTTTTGAGCTAACGGTTTTACTGAGCTGCATGTTGGGCTGTTCAATAAAATCTTTTTTTTTAAAGAATCACATTATCAGGAGGCTTTATAAATCTCAATGTTGTAGTTTCTGTCTTAATTGTTGTTGGCACTGTGTGGTCACCGTAATGTAAACCGATTTGGGAAAATCAAATCAGAAAAATCTCAGCTTTCCAATCATATGCCACTAGTGAAATTATTTATTCACACTAAAGCTAGATTTTACAGCTTCCCAACCAAGGACGGCAAATGCCCGATTATCTTAAGTTTTATAAGATTTTTCTATAAAATGATCATTTGGTCTGATGTGTGTTGAGAGTGAATTTGTCCCGACAATCGGCTCCGAAACGAGTCATGGCTGACAATCGCAAGTATTAAACCTGTTCAATATTTACAACCAAAAATCTTCAGGTGCGTGGAAAGCCGACGACTCCTGAGTTGTGACTGTGTGGATTGTGATGTGGAACGGAATGTAGCCAATCAGGAACAAGCTGACTGGAGAGCAAGGAAGGATGTAAAGTCTGTGTTCACACCATCTCCAATCTGTTGTTTTTTTCATTTTGGATTTCTCTCCTTTCTCATTACTACATGATGTATGTCCTCTGCCATGCTGGGTGTTCTCTTTTTTGCTTGTTGCCATGGTTCTTTGTTTTTCCAGTTGCTGCTGTTTCTTCTTCTTCATATTTGTTGGATTACGTATCACCACACAAAATTTCTGGCTCAGAGGACTAGATTCTAGATCAGCAGGACAGAATCGTTATGTGTGTGTTGTTCTGTGCTGAGATTATCGGAGCACACCACACACAGTATGATCAAAAATGTTAAATGCCGAAATTTTTAACTTCATGTTTGGGGTCTCTAACGGATAAAAAAATCTCTTCAGATTTAGAAAATTATTATGTGTGTGCCAGCCTTAAGACACATGCTTCTTTACACCAGCCTGTGAGCAACACAACCATCTCACCAGATTATTGATACACAGATCAGCAACAACTGTAAAAACCATTGACAGTTAAAGTGTTCATCTTGTTACAATGTTCTGCAGGGAAAACCAGCTGCCTGTGGTAAGCGTTGAAGTGGTAGTATGTTATTGGAGAAAGTGATGCTGCACTGGCAGCATCTTCCATGTTCATGTAATGGAAATACACACGGAAACAACACTTCTTTTACCAGTTTCCCCTTGCAGGACAGTAATCAGCCCTACTAATTCAGAGAGGCCTAAATAAATGAGTATGAGGTGTTTATCCAGCCTTTAAACTCCTGTACTCTAAACTCAGTTCCTATCAGATACATACCAATCTGATGGGTACTGATGCATCTGCAGGAAGGTCCTGGTACCAGAACACTCTCAGGTGTTATTTTGTACATCCCCTAACTGGTCCGAACTCTACTGGCATTATAAGGAAGACCTATTCAATATGAGATAGTGATTATAATGTCTGTGTCAATGACTGATCGGTGTGCAGTGGGTGAGTCAGAGAGTCATCACTGCCTGAGACTCATTTTCTTCACTTTTTATAGCTACAGAAGGACTTTTGGACTGGGTTTCTTACTATTCCAACTAACTATAGTTGTTAGCATTCAGAGAACCATCCCTGTTGTCCCTTGCACTTACATCACCTCTTTTTAAAGAGATCCAGATTAGGACATTACCAAGACTGAAACTAATAACTCCAATTTCCACCACTCTAAAATCCACTTCAGGGATTTTTTAACAGAAGTCCTTCACCCCCAAAAAAGCCCTCTGTGACATAGACACTCTGAAACTCAGTAATTCCCACATCCCGACTCCCCATCCTTTTTCCTCCAGTCATCTATCTTAGCTGCTTGTCAAAATTTCAGCAATTTCAGCTTTTGCAGGGGTGTGCTTAGGCCCAGAGCTTTGGATGAAGTTACACTTTCATTTAATTTATTCAAATAAAAAAAGAAAAAGTGTAGAAGTGTTATGACTACAATAAAAACTAATATTACTTACTTCATTAGCCACTGTAGAGAGAACCAACATTAATTCAACGTCCACAGAGTTGTTCTGCTTATTTTGAAATTCCCAAAGTTTACTATAACAACTTTTTATAGTTCCTATGAGAGGCAGCAATATGATAACAAAACCATTTTTCACATTCTGTTAGAACAGTTTGTTTTCTAATAATGTGCTCTTTACAGTGTTTTTAACTGGTTTTAAAAATCCTGTCCCCTTATATTGTTCTGATTAAAGAGCTATCAGTGTCATCGCTGATTAGTGATTTAAGGCTCTTAAACTCAGTCTTTTAGCATATAAATGTAAAATGTTGTTTTAGGTTTCAACTTTCTCTCAGACAAATCCAGCGAGTGTACACAATGAAAGAACTTTCAATAACTTGACTTGTGCATCACTTCTGTGTCATTACTTATATCAGCTGACTCACCAACATGGTTATGGCTTTGTTATCTGAAGCAAGCCAATCACATATGTTTGCAAAGACAATATGTGCCCTTTTAATTTTACATTCTATTGTATAATTTATTCAATAGCAAGCTATCAGTGCTCATGAGCAAACACTGCCACATGCTCTACTGCACAAGGAAACAAAATGGAGCAAAATAATAATCTGTAATCTTCTTAGAGTTTGTTTATTACTGCTATGCGGTATAAATATTAAACTCCCAGGGTGACAATGGATGTTCATTAAGCAGTGATAATGATTTTTTTATCACACTCGATTTGAATTTATCCATAATGCTCTAAAATCATCCTGAACATGCAGCTGAAGCAGCCAGTTACCTCTTATCACCTTAAATAGTGTGAAAATAACTGTTTCTCTATATAATTAGTTACAAAATTAAAAAAGTACCCCGCTAATTAATATTCCAATGTCTGTGCACAGTTATGAAATGATGGATTGGATGCAAAACTAAGCTTACATTGCTAAAAGCCAGTTGAGGGCTATTTAAAGACTATTATAAGACACAAAAATTATTTAAAATTATGAGTTCATCAATTTGAAAAGAGTTCAGAAACCTTAAAATTACCACTAAAATAAAAAATATGGAGACATAAAAAAAATGATGGTAAATTGTTTCATTAAATGTATGGCTGAGCATGTCCATGCATTATTACTGGATCTAAATACATGTGTACACAAACACTGTTCACATGAGGGCTGATACTTGCTTGGGATGGCCTTCATCATGCATCTCATGAAGAGCATTTGGGGTGAGCCATGCTGACATGAGGTGTTATGTGTGGTCATTTCCTCCTGATCCCATGCAAAGGTAATATGAATATGAATGTGGTTGAATGAATGTGGTGGTCTGAGAGCCCGGTGGCGTGGATTTGCTGCCACATTTCCATCGGTCTGCCCCACGGCATATGTGGCTACATGGTATGAATGAGGAGTGAATGAATAATGGATACAATGAAAAGCGCTATACAAATCTAATCCATTATTGTTATTATTAAGGCAATACATCCAATTTTTTTTTTTTTTTTTTTGTTTGTTTTTTTTATTATTATTGATTTTTCATTTCAACTAAAAACCAATCTGTCTGAATGTACACAGACCTGAACAGCAGGGGTCTGCATGGCCATTGAATACAGTGCAGCTTCTTCTTCTTTACTTCTTTTACTGGTCACATATCAGCTATATTGCACAACACTGACCCAGTAGTTTCCATTGATGCTGCTTCATTTGTTTCTTCTGGGTATGCATACTGAGGCTTTCTGAAAATGAATCAAAATTAGAGAGGGACAACTAAATTTGTCCTTTCGATATGATACCGTGAGTTTATGGTATTTTGTTTTCTATACCAGTGTCAATACTTTTTGCCCCTATAACAGAAAATTATGATTGTACAGTGTCCATTAATATCTGTAATGCAAGGGCAGTATGAAATATAAATAAAACTAAAAAATATCAGTGCTCGAAAGTTTAAACAAAAATTAAATATACTAATGACTAAATTAAACAAAAATAAAATAAACATTTTATATTTCTGAAATATTAAAATAAAGGACAGGATGACAGAAGTGGCCAGAGAAAGGGAAAGCCTGGGCTTCCCTGTTTTGGCCATAAAACAGGGAAGTTGTGGCCGTGACCCCAGAAAAGAGGAAGAAAATGAATGTGTGGAAAGATATTAGTGGTGAACTGACACACACGCACACAAAATGTTGTTAGAGAGCAAAGCTTTCATAGTTTACCAAAAAATTGCAACTTTTTTTTATAACCTTCATCATGTGAATGCATACAATCCATAGTTTGCTGTTGATGTCAAACTTTTTTCTGGCTAAAACCATAGACAGGATGAATGAATGCACAGGTGAGGAAATCACAGATAATTACTAACACATAACAGATGATTGGTAATCAGTAACTGAAACCTGGTGTGCAGCAAAGACAGAAAGCAAATCTGTGTGGAATGAACAAGCAAAAACCATTTCAAAGAAAAAAACAGGATGTCATGCTAATAAATACAGAACATTTACCATCCAAGAGTAAAAAGTAAAAATAAAATTCTGCTGCTCCATGTGAACTGTTGGCAGCCTCATGTTTCAACAAGCACCTAATCAAGAAAATGCAACCCAGAGAAAATTGCTGGACACAACATGAGTAATAAGGTACGTAATTTTGGGCTGCAAATAAACTAAACTTTATTCAATTATGGCTAATCTCAGTATGACTGAATTGTTCAATTTGTTGAGAAGATGGAAACGTAATTAACTATACAAGTTGCAGCTTTGATTATGAGACATTTTAAACCTTTATCATCCTCAAATAAATATTTGGTATGTGAAAATGTTGCTGGATGTCCTGTTTACCAGACAGCGCAGAATCTCTCACATGATGTTTGGTGTAATCTGAGCTCCTCTGTTCCTTTGTGTTCATGGTCAGTGCATCTCAGCTTCTGCCATACAGCCTGGAGGGGGTTAACTTCCTCATCTCCCTCCACTGAGTAAGCTATATTCTTGCAGGAAGAGTGATTGTTAATTCAATCTTGATTCTATTGAGATGAAGAGATCTTTGAGGTGCTTCAAAATAAGGTTTTGATTTCAGTCTTGGTACATTTTATGTTTGACTAAGATTCTCCATTGTGGCATGTCATTTTTTTTTAAGGTTAAGTGTTAGACATTCCATATTAATCTTTTAGCATGACTTATTTTACTTGCATATTGTATGTAGCAAAACATACGTTTCTCTAATAGGTGTCTAAGTGGAAAACAACGGGGCGGCGGTGGATGGAACGAGACATGATGTCCCACAGTTGCTGGATTGGATTTAGTTCTGGTGAACATGCAGTCCATAGCATCAGTGATGCAGGAACTGCTGACACACTCCAGCAACTTGTGGCCGAGAATTGTCATGAGGCCCTCCAAGGATATGCCTCCCCAGACCATCATTGACCCACTGCCAAATCGGTCATGCTGGAGGATGTTATAGGCAGCAGAATGTTCTCCACTGCAATTCCCAGACCCTCTCACATCTGTCACATGTGTTCAGTGTGAACCTACTCTCATCCATGAAGAGCACAGGGCGCCAATGCAGAATCTGCCAATCCTGATGTTCACTGGCAAATGCCAGTCAGGCTGCACAGTGTTGGGGCTATGAGCACAAGTTCCATTTGTGGACATCAGGCCCTCATACCACCCTCATGGAGTCTATTTCTGACAGTTTGAGCAGAAACTTGCACATTAGTGGCCTGCTGGAGGTCATTTTGTAGGGCTCTGGCAGTACTCCTCCTGTTCAGATAGCAGTCCTGCTGCTGGGTTGTTGTCCTCCTACGGCCCCCTTCATGTCTCCTGGTATCCTGGCCTATATGCTGATATCCCATCCATGCTCACAACACTGTGCTGGGAGACACAGCAAACCTTTTTGCCACAGCACGCACTAATGTGCCATCCTGGATAAGCTGCACTGCCTGAACAACTTCTGTGAGTTGCACACACCTCCTCATGTTACCTCTAGTGGTGAGGGCACTGGCTAAATGCAAACAAAAATCAGCCAGAAAGGAGGAGGACAGACAAGTGGTATGTGGCCACAACCTGCAGCAACATTTCTTAATAGGGGCTCTCATACTAATTGCCTCTTATTTGACCTGTTGTCTGTCCCATTTGTACAACAGCAGGTGAAATTGATTCAGTGTTAATTCCTTACTGGACAGATTAAAGCCTAGAAGTGGGACTGATTTTGAGATACATGGTAATGGTTATGTGTTACCTTATTTTTTTTAGAAGTGTACATTTCATTCAACAAGGAAATCCCATGACAAATTAGAATCAGACACACCGATCATAAACAATTCTTTGTAATAAGTTATAGGAAGTAAATATGGGATGTAGGTATATTTTTTTTTCCTTCCCATGATTTCAATCATTATTGTGTCCTTATATAGCAGAAATGCTATGTGTTGTCAGAGAGTGATCAAAGATGCGTCGTCAGATGATTTGCCTTGTCAGATGTGAGGTGAAAATGGAGTAAATTGAGATCTCTTCCAGTCATTCTTGGTGCAGTGTTACCTCTGGCAAGGGAGGGAATTCATTATTCATAAGGTCAGATTTGTTTGACTGAAGCTCAGCGTGAAAGCGAGCTCAAACTATAGGATTGTTGAAACCCCCAATTAAACCAGGTCCCCAGCTGTATGGGGTGTGAATGCACCCTTATTTTACAGCATGACAGAAATGAGTGAAACTGTCTGTACAGTCTGTGCCAATGTCAGGAAATGCCAACAAAGGAGTACTTGTCAGCTCTAAGTGAAAATAAAATCCATGTTTGTTACATAAATATCTGTTTTTTAAATATCCTACAGGTCTTAATTTTGTTTTTACCAACGTTTAAGTAGGCTTAAGCATTAGAAGTCAATTGATTGGGTTTAGATGTTAAAAGTAATTTCTTAGAGTTAGTCATTAAAAACTAGGTATCTTTTAAGATGCAAACTAAACACAACATTATAGCTTTCTTCAAAGCTGATTTCCTCATAAAGTCTATAACATGGAAATCGTTTTCTAGCTTAGCAGATAATGAATGAGAACACACACAAAAAACACCTCCCACTGAAACATTTTAGGGTTTTGCTGCCAAGTGTGACATGGAAAGGACTGACGTGATAGAAAATCCAAAGATAATATGTACTGATTGGCCATAACATTATGACCACCCACATAATGTTGAGCGAGAGCTCCTTGTGCTGCCAATAAGACTCTCAGTAAAGACATGGACAAAGAACCTTTTAAAGTGTCCCAGATCCCAGAGAAAACATCCCTCCAGGACACATGAGTCCTAGAGGGCCACATCCGGCCTGTGAATTAATTATTTTAACCCGCCTGATCAAACCCAATCACTATAAGAGCTGGCCTGCTGATAGAGTGCATGCACGACCACTGTAATACCACAAGTGTCACAATGCACTGCCAGTGGGTTGGTGGGTCAGTCATGGCCCCGTGAGTGTGTGCCTCGCTCGTTCTCTAGCAGCCTGATGAAGCTTCTTATCTTTTTCAACAACCCTTCTCCCCAAAAAATGGAACTGTGTGTCTTCTGTGTGGAGACAGTGTGGATGTATATATATACAGCCTGGAGGGGTTAACTCCTTAACTTAACGTAATAACATATATATATATATATATATGTGTGTGTGTGTGTGTGTGTGTGTGTGTGTGTGTGGGTGGGTGGGTGGGTGGATGTGTGTATATGTATTATGTTTATATATGTTTTATATGCCTGTAGAAAAGTGATGTTCAAAGTTTTTTGCATTTTTTCTCTTGCTTGATTTTTCAAATGAGAAAAGCATGTAGAAAGTTTTCAATTGAAATTACTCTGGAAAAAAGTGCATATAGAGCCAAAAGATTTAAATGCAACAGATCTGCACAGACCTTTTAGATTGTTTTAGTTAATGATTGTTGTTTTAAAGGCAAGAACTAATAGGCTCTGTTGGTTCCAGGTTTATTGTGTGCAATAAGGTAATATTAAAAAGGTTTTAAATAAACACTGAACCACTCCAGCCCTCCACTTGTTAGTTTTTTTGTTTTTGTTTTGTTAATGAAAAATATTTTGTGAAAAAATCATGCCAGAGAATCATAATCTCAATTCGGATTCATATTTTTTCTAAATTATGCAGCCCTAATCCACACCCTAACTGTTCCGCCCCGACCCGCTGGTGGAACTGAAGCTATGGTAACAAAGTAAGCAGTGTTACTTTACTTGTAATCGTTTTCAGTGTTGTGGCTAAAAGGCAAACATGTCTATTAGATTGTGTTCACTGCACTTTTCATCCAGAGCAGCCCAGCCCGTGATAAAGCATAACTGAATGAGTTAATATGGAGTCATTTAAATGGCTGAGTTTTATAAATGATGAGTTAGGAAATTTGATATAGAGGCCAAAATGTTTTGTTTTGTTTTTTTTTGTTTTTTTTTTAAAGTAGTAGGATGTAAGAATTGTTATGGATATATGAGTCTATAGAAACCAGCTCATATTTAGAGCAAGCAAGTAGTGGATAAACAGATTGACGGACAGTTTCGTCAGTCTTCTGTGTCAGTTATGCCCAGAAATGCGACCAGGAAGAGAAACAAACCAGAGAAGAAGAAGAGGATCAGACAGGAAACAATAAAGCAGAAAAATAATGAAAACGAGGGCAAAAACTGTAGAAATTGCGCAAGGACATGCAAGTGTTTAGGGCGTGTTGGGCAGTTGGAAGCAACTTCATACTGGTCGATGAACTCTGAACTTAGCACTGCCCACTAGTGGAGGAATTGACTTAACAACCATGGCGACGCAAAAGACACATGGAAGTATGAGGCCAGCAACACATGACAACGTTTGAAATGGATTTACGTATGTAATGGAGCATAAATGGGCCTTTAAAGTTGCCACTTCAAACCAGCTCTACCACCTGTGCTACTGGCATAGTATCTAAGGCAATAATTTAAAAAAAAAATCATAGTTTTGAGACATCTATGTATTTGTTAAAATGAAACAAGGTTGCATAACTGACACGATACTATAATGTGAGAAATATCTGCCCCACGAGACATCAGCTTTTATTTTAGGCCATTAACATAACTATTCATTATTAAACAAAACATCTTGTGAAGATATGTTTAGAAAAGAATGAATCAAGTCTCTATCCCCTCTGGACTTCTCCCTTCACAATTGTTGAGATCTGGTTGTGCAAAGATGACATATTTTTGAAGAAAAACTATTATTCCCAAGAAAAAAGGCTAATGAACAGAATATGTAACAAAAAAGAAGAAAAAAAAAAACAGATCCCCAAAGAGGACAGACCAGCTCTGCTCGACCTTGAATTTCACTGACAGGATGACCCAGTCACTCATCCAACAATTTAAAAAAATATCAAAAACAATTTAAAAACTGCAATGTTATATAAATAAGCCTACAAATATCCTGTTTCTCCAGACAAACAAACAACAAGGTTACCTTGACCAACCTTGCAACGCAGATAGGTGAATCACAATTCAACACAATCACAATAAGTTCAGAAAAAGAGCACAAAACAAAAGAATCCTGAGGGTAAATTCAATTAAAATAGGATTACAATATGAGCATTGAACAACTAAAGCCAAGACAAAGCAGCAGTGGCTAAAGCATCTCACCCCATCAGACTTACAGAGACGCAACAGATACTAGTATCCAGCGTAATTAGCTCCAAAACACAGGGTCAGCAGAGGGCAAGTTCTGTGTAAAAAAGGTCTAGAAACCAGTGAAAAACTACATTTTCACAGGAGAAATAACCAGAACTAAAAAAAAAAAAATCCTTCACCAACCTATTGAGAAAGCCACAACCTGCTCAAGAGGCAACATAAGTCAAAGGCTGCAAGAACTGTTTGGTAAAAGCCTGGAACACATTAAAAACAGCTTTAATTAAAGAAAGGAAGTATGTCTAACAGTCAATGAAAATCAACACCTAACATGTTCCAAGCTGTCATGAGGAAAAAGGAAAAGCCTGTCCTATGCATATTACCGCAGAAGGAGTAGGAGATAAGACCTATCTGGATATACAAAAGCTCAGGGGGGACACTTCACTTCTAGCTGCATAAACATTGTGCAGAACTGTGGCATCAATATGTGGCAGGAGGTTGTTTTCCTCCTGGCCACTATGTGGCATTGCCAGTCTTGCCACAGCCACCTGGATTACCACCTTGATGATAGGGCTGCGCGACAGCCCTAACAGCGGATGTGTTCGCTCTGCCAGACCTTTATCCCCTTCAATCTCCCGTGGTGGTGGTGGCTGGCGCGGCTAAGCTGCAAACTTGGCGTGCTGGCTGGGGAGGGTCAGGCTTCCACACAGTGCAAGTGGCTGCTGGGGAGGGGGGTGGGGGGGGCTGATGTGCGATGCACGTGGCTGCATGTCTGCTCCGGCAGGCTGTTTATTTTTCTGTTTGCCTGCTCGTTCGGCCTCCAGCTGACTCTCGTACACATGTTTTAGATCACTGGACAACTGAATCGCGATACCTGAGGCGTTTGACGCTTTCCAGGTTCCTGTGCATGCCAACCCAGCAGTATGTATCAACTTGATTTACACTCAATGGGTGGTCTGAAGCTCCCTATTAATTTCTGCTGCTCCCTTTAGAGGCGGCAGGTTTGGGCTGTACGCCGCCATCACTCCATGGAGGATCACTGCTGCTATTTTGGCTCTACAGGGTTTTCCTCCGTCTGTCCGGCTGACCTCCCTGCCCGGGTTAGCCCCGGTGTGGGGCTGTGGAGCGCCTTCTGACGCTGCCTGGTTGCGGGGCCTGGACTCATTGGCCTACCAGGCTTGCGCCATCTTAACTGACTCCTTTTTTTGTGTTTGTTTATACTACTTTGCTGTTTAGTTAGGTTGCATGATCCTTTGGTTTAAATTCTTATGCATGTTCTTGTGTTGGATTGATTTTGTTTTGTTAATGTGTAGCACTGTGGCCTCTGTGTTTTAACTGCTCCCTCCCCTTTTCTTTTGTCAGGTGCTGCAGGCCCAGGGCGGCTGCCCAATCCCTGGTGGTGGTGCACATTCCATTTCTTGCGTGACTGTGACTGTAAATGATTACAAGGGTGTTTAGTATGCGGACCCCTTTTACTCCTGTTAATGATTGGAGCTGCCGCGTGCTGGGTCAGCCCTGACAGCAAATTCCATTTTTTGCCACAGTGCTACCATCATTTTGGACTCGTTTTAAATTTTATTATTTTCTCATTGGACTTTTTAATAAAGCCATACTGTTTTATATGACATGTCTCTGGCCTGGTGGCGTAGTTCCTGGACTGCGTAGCTAGTTGTGGGAAACTATGCCGCCCTATTACAAATTTCCTTGGGACTGGGCTGCACTACTTCAACAGAGCAGTGCCCTTGTTAATGATATTTGTAGTACACATGCTTATTGTGATAGTAAAAATGATCTACCCTAAATATCCTGAGAGTACATTGAAGTTTCAGTGTGAAATTTTATGGCCATCTATCATCAGAAATCTTTGTTTCCACTGTGTAAAATTTTGCAAAAACACTAATGGATGCTTTTCATTACTGCAGAACAAGAAAGTTATACTCAAAGGTGCTGCAGGATGACCTGCTCACCTCCACAATTACCATCAGCATGCTACTGTGGTATAGGGACAAACCCTAAAGTCTCTTGATTTGTCTTTTTTTCTTGTGTGTTTCGCTGTGTGCTTTGCACTTTTGCTGCCACTGTACCTGATGAGTTTAACCCTGTAAAGTTTACAGTATGCAAAGTGAGGTTTTATCACCTCAAAGTTCAGTACTAGAAAGAAATGAATTCTTCTTCTAGACATTTTGAGCAATAAGCTCATTCTTTTCACTGTTTTAATCCGTAGTTTCACTTATCTTAAATACACATTTGTAGTTACAGCAATTGGCTGACCAATGTGAATGAACTCAAATCTGTACTGAAAAAGTATATTTGCATACAGATAGCTTACAGATACAGCTAATCACATGCTTTGATGTCTACCCATCAAACAACATAAGGTTTAGGGAAGCTTAGTCTTAAGTCCATTGATGTTTCTATAAGCCTGCCGATTGGTTGCTCATTTTGAGCATCAGTCTCTCCCGTTTAGCTTTCCCCTGTACAGATTTCATAATCTTTTCTAAAATAGCAAACTCCAAAATAGTAACTTAAAGTCTGAAATAAGTAAGCTTGTACTTAGACTTTGGATCTCACAATAGGGCAGTCCAGATTAGTTCTCTTTGTAAAAAGAAAGCTCCAAGCACAAGTCTACATCATTATCTAACAGGGATGTTATGTAGATATAGCAGCTGGCTTAGCCATGAGACGTTCCTCTTAAGCTTCAGCTGAGTTTTACAAGTAAACTTTTCTAAACAAATGTTACTGGTTTGAAGAAATGTAAACAAACTGGAGCAGTTTTCATCACACCTGAATGATCATGGGTATTTAAAGCAGGAACATAAATCCCACCACTGAGGCCTATTCGATACACATCTCAATACGCTGCCAGTGGTACGATACATTAACGATACAGTGAAGCCCCCTGCCAATATGACGCAATACGATTCACAGATACTTACAATGAGATGTGGTTCATTAATGAATTGACCATTTGAATATATATAATGCGATTTTGTTCGAAACATCAATACTAACAATTTACAAGCCCAAATCTGGTTTCTAAATAACATCACAATCATTTTGTCCTCTTTCTTTTTCCCCTGTGAGGGATGTACTTGATACATTACTGGTTTCTATAAAGCAAATCAATATGTCCAACTTTAAAAAGAAGATGCAATTCAGTATGGTACAAGCAGAGGATAGTTTTATTTCTAATAAAGACGAAATAAAAAACAAAAAAAAAAAATGTTTTTTTTTTTCATTACAATTGAATTTTCTGCTTATATGGTCTATTTCAGGGATCACCAACTCCGCACCTCTTGAGCCAGTGTCCTGCAGGTTTTCACTGCATCCCTGCTGCAACACACCTGGTTCAAATGAAATAGTCAATAGTCAAGGTCTACACCAGCCTCTTAACGACCCATTATTTGAGTCAGGTGTGCTGCAGTATGGAGATATTGAAAACCTGCAGGACACTGGCTCAAGAGGTCCGGAGTTGATGATCCCTGGTCTATTTATTTAAGCAGTTTTTTTTTTTTTTGCATCTTAATAAATAAAAAAGTGGATCATTCATAAACAGTCCTTTTCTGAAGTCCTTTTACTAATAGTCTCTCTAATTTCATAATGATTTACAAAATACTTATAAAACCTACTTACACTGAATAGCTTTTGTTGTCTTGCTACCCTCCTTGTTTGCTGTTTATTAACTGTGGCTGTGCACCAGACACCCGTAAGTTTTAACAAAATACCAAAAGATAGTGATGTATCTGAAGGCACACTGAGGCTTCCGGTGCAGTCGCATCTCAAATGTCTGTTTTGGACCACCAATTCAAATCAGTGACTCTCTCCATCCCTAGTATACAAACCAGCTGTTTCCAGCTTAAATTTAAATAGTTTTTTTCTTTTCAGATAAGCAACTAGATGGGAACAAATTTGGAGACTTTTTGGACAGTCACCAGCACATCTTGGTTGCAGTTAGGCCTCCTTCCTGCATCAGGAATGTGTCTTTTTGTACAATGTTGTCCACATTGGTAACTCATAAGCAGGCTGCACACTATGACAGAAAAAAAACAGACTTTGTCACTTCTATCTTTCTCTCTGATTATTGTACATACAAATATAGCTGAGACCACAGAACATCAACTTTGTGAATGGTGATTCTGTCAGAAAATGATTCAGTCATAAATTCCTGATTTTATCAGAACGGAGCAGCAAAGGAAATGCTTAAAAAATGGCTGCAGATTAGCATACAGTCTTGATAAGCTATTTTCCAGCCATCATTTAGGACTAAGTTAACAATCCAACAACAGATGTCAAAACAAATCTATGAATAGGAGCAACTGTGACAAATAACTGCAGCAACTGGAGCAAAGTGGCCTCTATAGTCTGGGATCTGGGATTGGTTGGTTTTGTCCGCAGCTGCTCATGCTAGGGTAATTGGTGGCATTACCAAAATATTTCCTGTCAGTACCATACCATTAGTTAATGGTACTTTTTCATCTACAGGTGAAACTCAAAAAATTATAATACTGCTTAAAATCTCATTTATTTCAGTAATTCAACTTAAAAGGGGAGCCTAATATATTATATAGACTCATTACATAGAAAGTGAGATATTTCAACCATTTATCCATTATAATTTTGATGATTATGGCTTACAGCTTATGAAAACCCAAAAATTAAAATCTCAGAAAATTAGAACATTACATGGAATCAGAAAAAAAGAAAAAAAGGATTTTGAATACAGAAATGTTTTCCATCTGAAGAGTATAGTCATGTGTATGAACTCAGTACTCATTTCCAAATGAAATGCAAAATTTGCTCATCAGACAAGAACACTTTGGACCACTGCTCAATAGACCAGTTCATTTTGTCTTTAGCTCAGATAAGACGCTTCAGACGGTTTGTTTTGTTCAGAAGCAGCTTGACAAGAGGACTATAACATTTGAAGCCCATGTCCAGGATCCATCTGTTGTGTGGTGGCTCTTGAAGCACTAATTCCAGCCTCAGTCCACTCCTTGTGATTCCTCGTGAACATTTTTGAATGGCCTTTTCCTAAATATCCTCTCCAGGCTGCAGTCATCCCTGCTAGTTCCCTTCCACAATTTTCCTTTCCACTCAACTTTTTAATAATGTGCTTTGATGCAGCATTTTGAGAGCATCCAACGTGTCAGCAATGGTTTTCTGCACAACAATCAGGTCAGCACCTTCCCCATGATTGTGAATTCTACTGAAATAGACTGAGAGACCATTTAAATGCTCAGGAGTCCTTTGCAGATGTTTTGGATTAATTAGCTGAGTAGAGTGTGGCACTTGGAGGCTACAAAGTTGAGCCTTTCACACTATTCTAATTATCTGAGAATTAGATTTTTGGATTTCCACAAGCTGTACGCCATAATTATCAAAATTATAACCAATTCAAATATCTTACTTTGCATGTAATGAGTCTATATAATATATAAGTTTACTTTTTTAAGTTGAATTACTGAAATAAATTATGTTTTGTGCCTTTTTGCAGGTCTACGTGCAATATGGCCAGAGCACGCAAAGTGTAAAACGTTGTTCTTCCTCAGTCACCTTTGTTCTGAGCATGCGTAAATTAAACTAAAACCACACCCAGTTACAACAAGAGTTCAAACAAGAGTGAAAACTGGAACCTCGTAGTTCATGAACATTAGAACAACTTTATTGCAAGGCAGTGTAAAATATAAATAAAATTCAAGAACATAAATACTTATTTTAAAACAATAATGTTTATTGATTATTATTGATTATAGCAGCGTCATCATAACGTCTGATAGGCTACCAAAAAGATAATCAAATTTCAGAAGTGAAAAAAATGCCATGTTTTGTCTCAGCCATGTGGTATCTCAACATTAAAAAGAGTATCAAATCCAATATTTTGACCAGTTAATATCAGTTTTAAGAATGAGGGGAACTCTTGTTGTTTGAAACATTAACATAAAAATCTCAACCTACTTCCTCAAAATTCAGCACCAGTGCTAAACAACACTTCCCTCTATACCTGGATAGTACCTATTGGTTCCTGATAGTACCTGGATAGTACCTGATAGTATCTGCCTGCAGCATCAAAGGACTACAAGAGTGATGTCTGTCTCGCCCTAGCAGCACCTCTCCGCCTCCTCTCCCCTTCAGATCGCCTCATCATAACCTCAATATATTCTGTGTCATAACTTACAAAACCTATAAGTCTTCCCACACACATCATACAACACTGTTGATGTTCAGCTCCACACATGACTGCACTACAGACTGAGCGAGTACTGAAGAAGTGAGTGAGTGGCACGCTGCTGCATTGCTGCATATGACTATGGCAGGCCGAAGAAAAACATTATACCCAACTACAGTTCACCCAACTGGGTATAATTTAGATGATATTCTGAAGGTACAGTTACCCACTGTATTCCAGTGAGTGATAAACTACATATTTACCCCAAATTACTAAATTATTGATATTTTAACATTAAAATTTATTCTAGAACATAAATAACTGGTATCGGAGGAATCGATATTTTAGTATTGATCACAAATCACAAAAAAAACATCATCTGATCCCTGTCATGATTATTTTTTCTTTATTTCTCAGATATGTTGTATATATTCATCACTGAAAGTAGCTGTAACAAAGTATGGGTGAGTTTCAGTGCTTAGACAATGTTGAGCTGCATTCTGCGTATAAAAGAGTGGTAGTTCCCTACTGTGGTAAAGCTGTGGTAGCAAAGCCCTCGTGAGTTAGCCAAACTAATGTGAAGCCATTGTTTTTGCTGTTTTTGTAATGTTGTATGAATGTGATTGCATCTTGTACTTGTTTATTCGTTGTTTGAAGTAATGTTTTATTGGTCTTGTGAAGGTTTTGTCATCAGTGGACAACCATATGGACAACTATGTTTTATAAGTAGTTGAGCAAATAAGAATCATATTTTTATGCAAAAAGGTAGGCTATGTATCCTACTGCAGCTAACCTGTTGTGTAATTACTCTGTTCAGTTTTGTGTGTTCTTGCTCATTCGAGTAAATTTCCTCACTGAGGAAACATCAGCTGATCATTGTCGTAATTATTTTTTCTTTATTTCCCAGCCACCCCTTTTCACACACACAACTATACTGGTAATTTGGTTGTGTCAGGATACAGAATGAGTGAGCACAGAGTAAAATAACAGGAGAGATATACCCTTTAATGTTGATAAGCATTAACATTAAAGCAAAGCTTTGCAGAAAGCTTGGCATTTTTTCCAAGAAGTAATAAAAATTTTAAATATACGGTCATTAGAGACTTGTTCCTCAGAAAAAAACTGAGAAAGGATGCTAATTAAAAAAAATTTTCCTTTCATGGGGGATTTCTATCACCTGAACACTGTTTTCATCATTAGGTAAGGCAGATCATACTTCTTTAGGGAAAAAAATTGTCAAAATGTTTTCCTTTTTTTAATTAATGTTTAAATTCCGTATTCACCAAGTTTAAACTTTGATATTGACCTTTGCTGGACCTTAAACATTATTAACTATTGTGTGTAAGAACTACAGCTTTCTCTTCAAAACAAAAATAGCCACAACATGAATTATTAACTATAAAAATGTTTACTTAGGTTTAATTGCATGCCTTCATCGTATTGATCCTTAAATTCCACAAGCATTTAACGGCATTCTAGGAATTTTACCTGCTCCCCTTTGTGCAGTCGGTGTGTTTGCTGTTGATTTTAAACTCATCTAATTAATTATTCAAAAGGTAATATTTTCTACACTGATTCCATTTCCTGCATCAGCGATGCCAGTAATGGCTCCCAGAGGATTCTGGAGTGCCATACTTTCACCTCCTCTGCTTATAAGACATTGCCTTCATAATAGAACATCAAACAGATTCAAAGCACAAGCACAGATATGCACACACAGATACACACCTCAATTTATATTTCAAGCATTTGGAGTGTTTAACAAAGTATTACCAGTATGTGAATTTCATTTCTTATTACAATGCTGGGTTTTGTCAGTGTTTGAAGGAAGACTTGTGAGTGACATAAGTTTGAAAATCCTCCAGATCTGGATTTTCAGTCCAGATTAACTATAGTTTAGATTATTCTTGAGGTTCTCAAAACATTTTCTGTGGGGCCACAATTTTGTCATAAGAAACATTTTACACAAGCTTAAAGTTAGAAGCGCCACAGCTCAGCACTTACATGTGATGGGTTGTTTATACAAAGCCTCTTGTGTTGCTCAATATGGTTCTTTTTGGATAAATTGAAATTGATCTGAGACATTCAAAGTGCTAATTTGAGAGTGCTTGAAATGGCAATAACTGTTCTTGCTGAATTGCTTAATCATCAGCAATGACTGTGTTAAGCCTTTTCCAGACATGAAATACTGGCTTCATTGATATGTTGAAATCAACAGCATTCAGTCATTTAGGCATTAGCCACATTTATGTAAATGCTCTTTACGGTTCAATCAGACATGCATGTGCATTAATGGTATGCTGATTTTCTTTCAGAATCCAATACCGAGTAAAAGTCAGGTTGGTATTGATGATACTGATCAACTACTGATACTTTATACAAAAAAATGTGTTTGGAAAACAATAAAAAAGTAGTGTATTACAGATTATTGCTTCATAACTGCCACACATCGACAACAGCTCCACATGTTCTCCTTCTGAACCAGGATAGTACTTGCCTGCAGCACCAAAGGACTCTATGAGTGACATCTGTCTCATCTAAGCAGCACCTCTCCCTCTCTCACATGCCATTCTCCTCATCTTTGGATCACCTCATCATAACCTCATATTCTGTGTCATGATTGATTCTCAGATGTTTAATGAGGTTTGTAGTGATGCCATAATACCTCAGTGTCTTCCTACACACATTACATACTGCATCACTGCTGTTTGTGGAGTTCTACACGTGACTGTGGCTGCGCTCAACCATCGTTGTCCACTGGCTTAACCGGACTGAGTGAACTATACCCGGGCTCCCTTGCAGGTGAACCAAGACTCCGTGAGCCAACTAGAGTTTGTTCCTTTGGGCTGCACCAGAGTGTAAATGCACTTTCACACTCCTCCGATCGAACTGTACAAACTGTGGAAGTTGACCAGGGTTTGTTTGAAGCAGACCAAGGTGCGCAAAATATGACTATTTTGGGAACTGATGTAGAACATAAATATCTGGTATTGGGGATAAAAACATTTCAGTATTGATCAGTTAACCACTACTGTGCAAGCATGTGAGATTCCATAGTCATCAAGTCAAGTTTAACACAAAATCCACAAAGAGTTAGGACGCTTTCACACCAGGATAGTCTGTGGGACTTGGGCGTGGAATTCAGAAACATTTCCAGCCTTCCTTTGGTTTGGTTTGCGCTCACACTGCACTTTACTCAAGCAGAGCAAACCGCCTAAACAATGTTAACTGCTCAGTGAGGGGGGGTATTTCCCGAAATAACCACTGATGAGAAGAAAGAAGATGAAAATCTAGGTCATAGTTTGGTCACGACCGAAAACAACTCGTTCACCGTGAGAAATTTATTTTTGCAGTTTTAGGGTTTCTGTTTTTGCTTTGTGTTCAGCCTAATGCAGTTTTCACTAGAATCTGTCCAGTATGAGCAGAAGGACAGGCAGTGAATTATGCAAACTGTTGCGCTATCATACATCACTTCCTCTCTTTGGTTCACTGGATGGTCAGTTTGCTTTCACCTTTTATTTCAGCTGAATTGACAATTTTCATAGAAGGCACCCCCGTTATATCCCCATTGGTCATCTGTGCTTGTTGAGATTAACCAAACAGTGGAAGCTTAGGTCTGTAACAGGGTGTGCTTTCAAATATTACACCACGATTCATTGTGGAGTCCGAGGAGTGACAGATGCACCAGTGTTTAGAAGGTGTGTTCCACCGTTTTGGCTTCCATTACCGGCTCAGAGCTGCATTGACTTTGACCCCTCCTCATTCTATATCAACACCTTACAAATTGAATTGTTAGGCGCAGTAGAAGTTCAAGCACACCTGGAATGGGCAGTATAAAGAAGGAACACTTTTAGTTATCCATTTCCATTCAAGCAGCACTCTAAAGTTGAAAATAGGCCCACAGTGCTACAGTATGTCATATATCATGCTAGTGTCAGCATACCTGACCACAGATTATGGGATGTAGTAACTTAAACTATGAGCTCCTTATTGTAGCCTAAAGAGATACTGTGGGCTTTTATCAGTGTTTGACCATAAGTCATTGTACTTTAAAAACAAATGTTAAATGACAGACAGAGGAAGTGCAAAATGGACTTTGAGGTTTTCTGTTTTTATATAAACACCTTTTTTTTTACTGCAGAAGAAAGTCATCAAAAACTAACTTCATTAATTTTATAACATAGTGCCCAGAATGAAATGAGCTAAATAAACATGACGTTAAAGTGATTTTGAAGAAATTGAATGAACCAAGCTATTTATCAAATAAAAAACTGCATGCACTTGTTCTAAACTCTGAACTCTCTTGTTTATCATGTAAACATGATAAATATAAATATATAAATAAATATAATAAATATAAATATAAAGTTTGGACATAATTTATATGCTCCATAATTAGGAGGAAACAAAAAGTAAACCAAGCTTATTTAGCCCATTTAGGTCAATTGTGTTTTAATGACATAAGAGATATGAGAAAATGATCCATCTCTGTGGATGTAGCCTATAATTACTTTAACATTAATACAACTAACCTGAATTTCAACTATGAGATTGAGAATTATTTCTTTTATACTAAAATTGTCTGTATAATATAGTAAAATATTGCAGAAGTTTTTGAAACATTTACTTAGCTTTAAGGTACCACATTTCCATACAAAATGCAAAACCTTTTCCTTTGCATATTTGAAAAGAATTTACTTAACAGCAGAATGAAAACTATTTCAGTGCAGGGGAAATGCAAATAGGACCAGAAACTATGTAGTGTGCATGCCAGGCCTCTAGTGGGCAGTGAACCTTTGCAACGACACACCCAGATGTGTAAAACATGAAACAACAGCAGAAGCATTGCGTGTCAACTACTAGTTATCTAGTGCATGTAACCCATGTGTCTTCACTGATGGCATAAATACTCTACCAGAAACAGGTTTTCCTTCAATAGACCAAATACATTAAAAAAGATGCAGCAACACAGAGGTCCACCATTGTTGTGGTATTTGCAGATTAAGGCGGGTCTCAGTGCGCAAATGTAAGATGTAAAAGACGTCATCATCTCCAAAACATTCAAGTTGTGAGTCCTGTCAGTGTAAAAATTTGTAAAACAACTTTTGCTTCATAGTGGCTCAGTGTTCAAAATCTGTATAATCCTACTTAAATTTAATTTATCTGAAGGACCAATCTCTTGACCAAAGCATCGACAGGCAGGTTTTTTTTTTTTAATGACAGAATTCTGGCTAGCAGACCTCAGGATAGTTCTTGACCTCAACATATCTTTCATTATTCATTTTACAAATATTGGTTTTGCTCAGCTTTGGTTTTTCTTTGCTTCCATATGGTTGTTTAATCTCTTGTGCTCTGTGTGGCTGCACTGTGTGGAGGTTGACAAATTCATACGTCCCTGACTATTAAATGAGGAAAAGATGCACAGCTACATCTATCATTTTTAAATAAAGAAATTATTTTAACTGAAAATCGACAAGTAAATTTCAGATTTCTGGTATTTAAAATCCTTTACAAGTGGGTCTTAAAAGAAAGTGACGTTTATTATAGAGGAGCATGGCCCCCAAGTTTTTAAGGTTTAGTTGCTGAGTGTGGTTAGTTCTTGATGGGGATTTTTACTTCGGTTAAATTTGTGTAAAGAAGGCAGGAGCTGCAGATCTGGCTACCCTGAGATTCTAATTGGGTGTTTCTAGGTTGGCCTGGACTGAAACCATCAAACAACAAGATGAGTGGTTGGAATATTTTGAAGTGCATTGTCAAAGGATCATTGAAGAAGCTGCCGTTCATACAAAACCTGCAAATTAAGAATACACTATGTTGTTTACTAAAACTAAAATCAATCAACACACACACAATCATTGTGTGTGTGCATGCACTTCAGACATAGTCACAACATAGCACAATGATGACCTTTTGACTACACACAAAAAAACCCATTGACGTATAAAAAATAAATGTTTTCTTTCTTTTTCTTTAAAAGAATAGAAAACAACTGTTTGTACAACAAGATCACATGACGAGTGACAGAAAAATGACTTTTCTGTCACTGTCACAGTCAGTGTGCTTGCTGTGTGAACAGAGCAGAATTGACTTTATTATGCTTGCAGATCTCCTTCTGAATATTAGTAAACAAACTCTGATTTGGCCTCAAGCAGTGGGCATTGCAAATTTGGAAAAATAAAAACACAAATCAAAATCTGCATCACCTGAGGAGTCAGATCCTTCCACTTTTTAAAAACAATTAATCATTTTCATACAACAACTTAGTGAAAAAATTAGTCAATTTAATGTAATTCTCTAGTCTAAAACAAGTAAATATTTATGCATACACTTAATATTTCCCTTAAGTATAAACTGCAAATAAGTTATTTTGTTAGCAATTTCAGGAATGAGCTTGAGGTTGACTTGACAGGAAAACAACTCCAAGTTGATCTCAGTAATACGATGCAAATTAATACCGCCAACATGATGTGCTTTTTCTTGCCAATTATCTGATACCACTTTGTAGTCTTTCTCTTATAACATGCAGAGTAATCCAAGTTGTGAAAGCAAATACATTTTTTGTCAAGACTGACAGTAATTGCAATGAAGAGGACAATTAACAGCAATGTCAATTTTGCTACAAATAATGTCTCAGACAGATAAACTCCTATTTATTTAAATGAATACACTGAGTAAATCCACTCTCTTATTACTGCATGCTGATCATTCTTAGTGCTTTATAAACAATATTGTATAAAGTCCGGAGCCTAAAAATGTGCATGGCTGTGCCCGTCAGCACAATGCGTTTAATCTGTTTTAATCAACAAGTCTTGGCATGATAATTTGATACAGACCAAAATTATTTCTATTAACCAGGAAGGATTATATTAAAAGGAAAAGACAGAGAAAGGATGGAAATCAGTGTATCTGTATTCATGTGTGACTGTGGTAGTGGCAGGAGATGATAGACAGGGGAGAAAAAGGTGTGTACAAAGAAAAATCCGATCTTATTCCACACATGAGATTTAGAGCACTAATACAACTAAAGTCATTTCTTATTCCAACCGACAGTATTAAAGAGACTTTGTGCGGAAATTGGTGGTGGAGACTCACTTAAAAGATTTCACATCACTTTTCTTTTCTGATGTATCAATTTTGATTTGCATCACAGTAGGTGGAATTATGTTCACTCAATACACATTTGGACTGTATTAGTGATGGTATCTGTACTTGCACAGCATATCACTACATATCTTCAGACATAAGGCTCATTGTATTTCAGATATAAATATTTCACACACGTAAACATGTGATTTAAGGCTTGTGCATGTATCTGCAAGTATCAGAGGAATTCCAACTTTCCTTTGCAAAGGTTTGATACATCAATAAGAAAGATCCGAAGTAAATAGCTGTGTGTGTTTTGCTGACCTTACAGTTGTAGAAGCAACATTAGAAGTACAAAATAGCCTCAAACGCTGTCCTGCTGCTTATTTACCAAGTTCCACAGAGTCAAACAAATACTGCACAGCTTTGCTCAAACAGTGTAATCACTGGGGTGGTCACAAGCACAGACACACAAGGTGCAGCAGACCTCAGTAAATACCCACAGTGCCCTCTACTGGACGCAGGGAAATGCACCGTTAAAATGTTTCTATCAGGAGTTCAGTTGAACAAAAGTTCCAGTTTATGAAACAAGAATTTACACCAGTGTATACGGAAATGTAATTTCCTAATTTGTAACTAGGCAGTTTTTATCTTTGCCACACTATGATTTAAGTGGTGTGAAACTATTCAAATATCTAACAAATCTTGGTCACAATATCTAAATTTGACACCATTTTTTAACATGGTTGAAAATACTAGTTTCTAAACCTCCGAAGACAAAAAAAAAAAAAAAAAATAGATATCACACAACATAGATTTCCTGACGGCGCAATGTATGGTCTGTTCTAGCTGAGTATCCAGCTCTCTGAGAGGAAGGGATGCTGATGTGTTAGTGGACATAACTAAGCTTTGACAAGACATCAATATACATAAGACTATTTTAATGCAGAAGCTGTACGACAGCTGCTGCCAGCACAGCAGAAGCAAATACCCCTCCCCTCTTAGGACAGGGCGCTTGTCAGATGCTTTAATCTTATATGTACAGAATGTGCAGAATTATGATCTTATGGAAATGATGCAAATAATCGTACTGCCATTCTCCATTAGTATGTGACAGCCATGTGTTATGCAATGTTATGCATAGTGATCTGTCCACCCACCACCATTGCATTCAGAAAGTAGAGTGATGGTGTGCATGTCTAATAAATATTGCAGGAGGATGCACTTGGTCCATCTACCCAACTGCATAAATCAAGAAGCTTTCCAGCCCCACACATTATAGAGGCCTCATTTGGCTGCATTGCTGCTTGGCCCTTCTTCCCTCCAGAACCTATCAATGGTTACTTATAAGCAATTTTGTAAGTATACCAACACGTTAGGTCACTCCTCACTCCACCACACCACATAAAGGCTAATGTGTAGCTTGTGATTGTCAGACAGCAATGCAATGCAAGATATGTCCCATCAAAGATGCTGTTAGGGTAGAGCGTTACATTTATCATCATTTCTGGCAAGTAAAAAGCAAAATGAAAAGAAATCAAAGGAACAACAAAATGTCTTTAATGATCTTTTTTCCGATAGTGTTAAGTGAAGTATGGAAGGGGCAAAGCTATAGTTGTATCAGAATTCAGCTGTCATTTTATTCATTTCTGCTATGCATCTGTTTCATGTTTGAACACGTGTTTTTTTGTTTGTTTGTTTTTTCTTCTTTTTTTCCTAAGGACAAGTTAAGACTTTGGTACCCGTTGGTTTCTGGAACAGCTAAAGATGCAGCTGTTGTTCCGACTCCGGTTTTCCTACACATACTATATCACTGACAAAATCATGCATGAATTATAGCATGGCTTCATTCCAGACTAGATACGTCTAATTTGCAAAATAGACACGATGAGATGTACTACAGTAGGACAGCAAGATGGCATAATGATATAACAGTATAATGGCACTTCAAATTAAGCAAAATGGAATAAAACTTAGTATTGTGTTGGTTTAGTCACATTTTTCAAATTTCTAATTTTTATTATGTTTGATTGCACATAGAGGAGATATGGTGGACTCGAGGTGTGTAAAACGAGGCTGGTGCAAAATGTGCCTTACTGAGAAAAAGAAAAACAACAGAAAAAGGTTATGAAGACTAGACACATTTCCACTTGAGTCTTTTAGGTTTTCATCATTTTCCATTACAGTTTAGTACCACCTCATTGTGGGTGGAGTCATTGTAGCAAGGCAGCCTGAAAGTCTTGTGACTTAATTTATGTGCAGCACAATCACAACATAACAATGGAGGACATCAAGGCAGTGGTATGCCTGCTGGTTGGTAAAAGGAGAGTCATCAAAAATTTTGGTTATGTGACAAAACACTGGAAAAATACAGGGGAGTTTGGGAAGCAGTCGCTCAGGAGTCATCCAAAGGTGTTACGTCCTGGCCAGTCAGTTGCATGCAGTCTGTAGACGTCATATTTTCAGCTTGATTCAGGTTGCCTGGAACCCCATCCAGGTGCTAAAGAAAGTACCTGATACCTGGTGCTACTACTATTTGCCCTTTCCCACTAGTACCCACTTATGCTTAATGTAGCAAACACCACACCACCCCAGTTTCGATTATTCCCATTACAATAGAGGGCAACTGAGGCCACATTCAGTGTGGGCGTGGTCATCTTAGCGGGGCAGCTAGTAAGTATTGTGAAGTCTTTTGTTTACAAAACACATGGAAGAACAACAATGTGAGCCTTCATTAACTCCGCCAATTGCTGGAAAATCTTCTCATCACGAATTTCAGCGTCCAGCTCGTTCTGGATTTTATCATCTGCCAACAAGCACAAAAAAGTCTTCCCCTCTGTGTTGGACCGTGATGACTGTTTTTGAAATGCCATCTCTGCTGCTACTGCTGCCAATAAAAACCCAAAAATCACAATCACAGACAATTAGAATAGTGTGAAAGCTTCAGCGTTATAGCCTGTAAGTGCCACACTCTAATCACCTAATTAATCCAAAACACCTGCAAATTACTCCTGAGCATTTAAATGGCCTCTCAGTGTATTTCAGTAGAATTCACAATCATGGGGAAGGTTGCTGACCTGATAGTTGTACAGAAAACCGTCATTGAGCAAATTTTGCATCTCATATGGAAATCAAGGTCCTAGAATCTGGAGGAAGAATGGAGAGGCACACAATCCAAAGTCTAAAGTGCAGCGTGAAGTTTCCACAGTCTGTGCTGATTTGGAGAGCCATGTCATCTGCTGGTGTTGGTCCACTGTCCCCCAAAGTCAACGCCGTCGTCTACCAGAAGATCTTAGAACGCTTCAGCAGAAAAGCTTTTGGGAGATACTGACTTTATTTTCAAGCAGGACTTGGCACCTGCCCACACTACCAAAAGAACCAAAACCTGGTTCAATGATCAATGGATTGCTGCTCTTGATTGGCCAGCAAACTCTTCAGACCTGAACCCATAGAAAATCTATGGGACACTGCCAAAAGAAAGATGAAACCAAGCAATGCAGAAGAGTTAAAGGCCGCAATTGAGGCATCCTGGTCTTCCATTACACTCCAGCAGTGCCACAGGTGGATAACATCCATGCCACACTGCATTGAGGCAGTAATTCATGCAAAAGAGGCTCAAACCGAGTACTGAGTTCATATAAATAACTATACTCTTCAGATGGTCAACATTTCTGTATTCAAAATCCTTTTTTTTTTTTCATTGCTTTCATGTAATATTCTAATTTTCTGAGAATTGGATTTTTGGGTTTTCATAAACTGTAAGCCATAATCATCAAAATGATAACAAACAAATGCTTGAAATATCTCTCTGTGCATTTAATGAGACTATATGATAGTTTCCTGAAATAAATTATGTTTTGTGCGATATTCTATTTTATTTATTTTTTTTGTTTTGTTTTGTTTTGTTTTTTTGTTTTCACCTGTATATACTCACCCTGGGAAAATCCTGATGGGAACACCTACAAATTGGGAGGGGTGGTGTCGGATGGGGCTAAGTGGTGGGAAAGAACCATATTTGAGTTGTGACAAGCTGAGTAGGTACTAGTGAAAAAGGGCCACATAAGTAAATAGTGCTCCTTCTTAATTTATTACATTAGTTTCCCAACGATATAATAATAAAATGTGTTACAATTTTATTTAATGCAGCCTGATATCAATTTCATAATTTATGGTCCTGTTTAGAGCAATTCAAGTGACTACACAGGGTGTGTTTTAGTGTGTGGTTACCTAAAACAGCATGGCCATATTCTGTAGGTTTTTTTTCATTTCAGACGTTGTGTTTAATCACTAAGAAGTATTTGACCAGAGAGTGCACAGCTGAGTTTATGGAAGTGGAACTAAGACTGTTTTCACTGCAAGGAGTCTGACGCAGCTCAACCTCCCAAAGTATAAAGAGAGAAACTAAATGAATGGAGGTAAAAAAATATATTTTCTTTACTTTTTTCTATAATCCAGCTGCTGGGTTTGTAGCATTACTACTTCAGTGTAGTAATGCTTTTTGTAGTCCAATGCAAATTTTCAACTAACCACATTAAATTATAATCACTATAATTACAGTATATTTAAACTACTCTTTTAAAATGCTGAAGTACCATGAAGGCATGAATCACAGCAATGTTTTTTCAAACGTGTAAAAATGTATAAATAAGATCCATCTTTATTTTGCTAAATGGTGACTCAGTTGTTATGCCCTGCAGAGTCTGAAATGAGATGTTTTTGTTTACACTCTAATGCACAATTGTTCAAGGACAGCTTACCTAATACATCTTGTTGATAAAAAAGGAAAGAAAAAAAACAACAAATACAACTAATTACTCAACCAGTTAAGGCAATCAAAGATGCTTAGTGTGTTCTTTGCGAACATTCATATTTCTGTTTAAAAAATTTTGCCACAAGCCTCTACATTTATGCAGTACTTTATGTCAGAAGCCTAATTCATTTACAGAAAACATATTTTATGTTTTACGTTATGTACCAGTTTAACTACACATGTCATTGTCTGGCATTATGTTTCTGTTTGGGTTGCACTGCATTTATCAAAGTCAGCAGGCAACAGCTCTAAACTCACATTTCTAAAGCATGTCACATCTGCTGAGTAGGATCAAAAATGCCTGCTTTACACCTCTTTGGGGAACTGGCACACTTTGATGTTTCAGAGTGCAGTTTAGCAAAACATTAGCATTCACTGGTGATGCAGAACAGTCAAATGCTATTTTTCTGCTTCATATTTATTTGAGCAGGGAAAGATGTCAGTTTCTATTTGACAGCTCATTTGTCATTCCTGTATGCTTTTGTTAGTCATCATCCTTTCAGTGTCCAGACATGTAAAGCCTCCACCTGCCCTCTTGGGTGGAAACATCCCTGGAACTTCGCCCACTCTCAGTTGTGTTTCCGCTGAGGGAGCAGATACACACACTTACAATACAGCTAAACAACAACTAAACATTATGTCTGTTGATTGGAATGTGTGCAATGTGGAAAATAAATATATTTTCATTTGTGCAATCAGTAGCCAACTAGGAAAGACAAAACAAAATAAAGAAAAAAAAAGGCATCTTGGAAATTTGTTTAGCTATTAGCAAAATTAGCATTAAAAAGCTAATGCAAATAAGTGTTACATTGCAGAGACATATATACGTAGATGTCGCCTCTGACGCTGCTGTCCATAGGAACGATGCGTCAACGCGGCCGCCATCTTAGGCCGGGATAAGCCACGTTTACTTACAGCAGTAGTCAATAGAGGCTACGAACGATAAAAATCACCATAACTTGCTGAATTTTCAATCAGTTTGGCTTATTAGAAAAGTCACACATATTTATAATACAACAGATCGTTATTTTTATTATTATTTTTATTTTATATCATACACTTACACATTCTCAGATACACACCCACATGCATACTATTTTTTTTCAACAATCCTCAGAAAATTAATAATGGTGAGGCTTATATATGGAGTTATATTTATAATATGAATAATATAAAATATAAATAAATAAAAAATAAATGAATGAGTTTAAAAAGCAGAAAAGCAAACACTCATTCAATATATATATATATATATATATATATATATATATATATATATATATAAAAGGATTTCCTAAATCAAACATTTACCTAAATAAGCCCAAAATGAAGTACCTCAGTTAAAGTTACATCTGTTCCTCCTGCCATTTTGATAAAAAATAAAGAAACCCACATTTACCTCTGATGTGACAAACCAACAAGTAATGAATCTGATAAAGGCACCAAAGAACACATTACCAACATAAAACGGATGTTTTTTAACACAACATCAAAGAAAAGAAAATAAACATAGAATTTAGGACCAGAGAAATTTGTTCAAGTACTGAAGGGTTCATTCAAAAGGAATCATTTCTAATAGTGTATTTTATAATCATTTAGAGAGGACTCTGTTGTGTTGGTGAAATATTAGGATTACATGAGAAATTGTCATGACACTAACTTTGCAATGATGGTCAGGGAAATTAAAATTGGAGGGTATCACTCCTTCCTTTAAACCAGTGGTCAAAGTCCTCTGGGTTAAAATGAGAGCTGCAGACGGCTGAACAGTCCTTCGGTACAAAGTCTTTCCTCCTGAGTGCTGCTACCTATGCTACCTCCTCCATTTATCTTCTGGAAACATACAAAACAAATCCATCTGAACATCGTTCAGTTCCTCTGTAGCTACGGTTCAGCAGTTAAAGGTAATGTTAGCGCCATGAAACTGATTTAATAGATAATGTTAAAGCGACATGACCTACTTAGCACAATTATATGAAGTGGGTGATTGCCAAATTCCACTTAAATCATTTTACTGTAATCATCGTCTTACTAACAAAAACATTTTTTATTTTCTTGTCCTGACATAACCCGGTTTCATTTATGTTAGCTAAAGAAATATGTTCATTTACTTATTTATTTATTTCAGCATAGTGAAAGTAAATAAAACATATTACAGAAAGAAGATGAAAAAAATAAAAAAAACAAACAAAAAAACAAAAGGGTGTAGGCAAAAGCTAATAGCTTATAACATGCCTACCCATTACTAAAACAATGTTATCAATTTACCATAACCAACTAAATTAACATTGAAAAAAGATTTACATCATCACAACTGATAGTAAGAGCAACATGTAAAAATGACCCACAAAATCTTTTGCATTTCATTTATCATGTTACTTCATTATTATATCATTTATGTCCTTTCTTTTAAAGGATTTCAAAGTATAACTCATTTTTAAATCATCATAACTGTTCCACACACCACTGACAGATATACAATGAAACTTAACATTTGTCCGTACCTTGGGTTTGCTAAACATTTCATTTTCTCTAAGTTCATAACATTTCTCCCTCTTTTTAAACAGCCTCTGGATACAGAATGGCAACTGATTATTATTAACTGTATACATAATTTGAATAGTGCTGTAATCTACTAGATCTCTGAATTTTAGTATGTGTAATTGAATGAATAAAGAATTGGTTGGTTCACAATACTTTTTTTTTTTTTATAAATTATACATATAGCCTTCTTTTGCAGTAAGAAAACTGAATTTGTGTGTATGTGATAAGTGTTTCCAAATCCCTACACAATATGTCATATATGGAACAATCAATGAGTTATATTGAATAAAAAGTGATTTCTGACACAGATAGCCTTTTACTTTGTACAGTATTGCAATAGATTTTGACATCTTGGTTTTGACATAATTTATATGTGATTCCAAGTTTAGATTATGGTCAACAATAACCCCTAAAAACTTATTTTCTGTAACTATGTCAATTTCATGATTTATTATTTGAATTTTTTTGTAACTATTTGATATACGTTTTGCAAATATAATACATTTTGTTTTTCCAAAGTGAATAGATAATTTGTTGACAACAAACCATTGGTTAATTAACTCACTAATTTTCCACTGTGTCTAGAAGCTGCTTTAAGTTGTCTCTACTACAAAAGAAAGTTGTATCATCAGCGAATAAAATGCAATTTAACAACTTGGAAACAAGACAAAAATCATTTATAAACAGTATAAACAATAAAGGGCCTAGTACAGAGCCCTGTGGCACCCCACATAATACCTGTAATGACTCAGACTCCGTATTATTTACATGTACAAATTGATATTGGTTCTCTAAATAACTCAATAACCATTCAAGTGCGACGCCTCTGATTCCGTAACTATGTAATTTATTAAGAAGTAAATTAGGATCGACCGTATCAAACGCCTTCTGCAAATCCAAAAATATACCAAATGTATATTCTCCTCTATCAGTTGCATCTGTTACCTGTTCAATGAAATCCATTACTGCCAGTGATGTGTTCCCATTTTTTTTTAAAACCATATTGTTGTTCACACAGTAAACTGTATCAATGAAGTCATTAAGTCTTATGGAAAATATTTTTTCCAGTATTTTGGAGAATTGAGGTAACAATAATATGGGTCTATAATTCAGCAGCAAATGTTTATCACCAGTTTCATATAAGGGAACAGCTTTAGCTATTTTAATTTTTTCTGGGAATTTCCCAGCAGTTAGTGACAGATTGCAGATGTGAGTAAAAGGCTTTAGATTTAATAACGTGTTTGATCAGGAACATACTGTAATCGTTCCAGTCAGCTGATTTTTTATTCTTGAATTTATCAACAATATTAATAATTTCCCGTTCATCAGTTTGTTTGATGAACATTGAGTTTTCAGTCATGGTAATCATGTTTTAACAACATCAGCACTGGCTGGAGCTCAAGTGGAGTCAAATATTTATTTACCAATATTGACAAAACATTCATTAAATTTGTTAGAAATCATACTACTTTCAGTAACTACATCATTTTCTGAATATAAATAAGGGATAGAATTACAGTTTGATTCACTATTTGTTATCATTTTTTTTCATGTGTTATTCATATTGTTTCTGTTATTTTCTAGTAATTTACTGTAATACTTTTTTGTTTCATATCTTAATTTACTTGTGAGTTTGTTTGTATTTGTTGTCAGCCTCCACTGTTCTTTGTTTAAGAAACACTTTATATAATGAATTTTTCTTTTTACAAGCATTCTTAGACCATTGGTCATCCAAGGCTTGTCTCTGTGTTTGGTTTTACCCATTTTAATCAACAATGGGCAATTTTTATTACATAAATTGGATAATATAGATGTAAAGTCCTCATATGCATTGTCAATATTATCAACATAAATTTTACCCCAATCTTGCGTTTCCACATCATTTGTAAGTTGGTTTATAGAAGTTTCTGTTACATTTCTGGTAAAATACATTGAGTCTGTTTCAGGTGTTTGTTTTAAACCAACATCTGCAGAAATAAAAACTGGGAGATGATCACTCACATCATTTATGATGAGACCAGCTCTTATTTTCCTGTCAATAACGTTTGTAAAGATATTGTCTTTAAGTGTAGCAGAATGTGTAGTTATCCTACTAGGGTACGTTATGGAGGGGTACAGTCCCATACAAAACATAGAATTAATAAACTCGGTTATTTGTATTTGATCATGAGGATTTAGAAGATCGATATTAAAGTCTCCACAAATGAAAAATAAGTTATTACTGGTTGAACTGAATGTTTCAGACAATTTCTCTTTAAATATTTCAATGTTTGTACCTGGAGCTCAATAAACACAACGTATAATGATGTTTTTTGTATTTTTAGTAGTTATTTTCACAGTAACACATTCCACTACATTTTCAATTTCAAAAGACATATTTTCTAGGATTTGACTCTGATAACTTGACCTAATATACAAAGCAACCCCACCGCCTCTCTTCTTAGACCTGTTTGTGGTATACAGATCATAACCACTCATTTGCACCATGTTAACTTGATCATCATTCAACCATGTTTCAGAAACTGCAACAGCAGAAAATTTTGTTCTAAATTGTTGCAAATAGTTTTGGATTTTTAAAAAGTTGGTAGTAAGACTTCTGCTATTGAAATGTATTATTTATAGTGTTTGTTCAGGAATTTACTTGGCCATCATTAAAGTACTGACAATCCCGTTTTATATTGTTAAAAAAAAGGTTTTCAGGATCAATGTCATTTTTTGCACTGTTTGATCTGTGCTCCGTGTATTCAAATCCTTTAAAATGTAAATCATTTTCCATAATATCACTTTCATATTCAAATATACTATGCTCTATAGCTGTGTTGGTTGTAATCATTCTGTCATTCATCATATACATATATACATATATAAACCCTTTACAGGACGCCATCCTGACTGGTTCGATAACCAGTTTCATGTAGAAGGTCATCACTGGTATTTTTCCAGTTCTGTTGTCTCTCTGATGACTAGAATCTTTGCCTGCTCTGAAGTCGCATTCAGTTTAATGTATACCTTACAATCAGAAGTCCATGTTGACTGTATTTTTTTCTGTTTTCTCGTTAGTTGTGCCTGTCTTGCGATGTCTGCATGATTTTAATAATTCATAACAGTTAAATAATATAAAACCACTTCTTACCTGTGAAACATTATCCCTTGTTTCTTGCTTTTGGTGTTTCTTTCACATGAACATCCGTATGCAGCAGCAAAATCTGGCACTTTGGTTTCACACACACAGACTGACACAGTCTGACCGGGTCTGAAACCCCAGCCCAAGATGGCGGCCGTGTTGACGTGCCTGACAAGCCCAAATGCGGCATCTACGTGTTTATATCTATGGTTGCATTGCACCGGACATTTAGTCGTCATGCTAGTGAGCATCTGTTGTGGCTGCTATTGCCAAACTCAAGCAAATGCTAACTTAAGATTACTTTTAAAGTTACTTGTAATATTCCACAAGATGTACAAGCTAATTTTGCTCTGTGAAACTGGTGGTGTCCAGTTTGTAAAATATAATGCTAACATATTAGCATTAAAGCTCTGTTTTACTGCTGATAACAGCAGTCACGATTTATTATTTTTCCTTTTTCTATGAAAATAAAATAATCTTATGTTGAATTAATACTATAATTAAAAACTGTAACAATAATATATATATCTATATATATATATATATAGATATATATATGTGTGTGTATATATATATATATTCAGTGTTTTGTTTTTTGTTTTTTTTTATGGCTGAGAGACAAAAATATTTTCACAAAAACAGCATATTTTTTTCCTTTCTATATAGAAACTAATATAACTTATCATATTCAAACACCAATTTATGGAGGTATTTTGTGTTTAGAATTAGCTTAAAAAGATGACAAATCAAACAAATAACTGAGACATTTAGCATTTTTAGAAAAGCTATAAAACTACAAGTACTATTCATATTATTCTGTTACGTACATCTGTGAACAAGTAACTGGTGTCAATATTTTTGGAAGGCTTTCTGACACCTAAAATTTGGGCTTAGTGTTTGGAGCCGAAGAAAGAATTACTGCTTAAGAAGATAACGAGAGGAGGAAGTGAGAAACTGATAACGAGAAGAACTTAAATGCTGCAGCTTACATTCTGAAAATTGTACAGATGGAAAACATCTCTTGGTCTTTTGAAAAGCTGCACTTTTGGAAGACCAGGCTAAAACGCAGGTTTTTCAAGGGTCACTGGAAATGAAAAACAAGGTTGGACATTGCTCAGCAGCCAGAAATTGAGGCATCTGAAGCGCAAGTTGGACCCAAATGACCATGACCTTCATGTTGCTGGAAGTAAGGCCAGAGAGCTAGATGTCACCAGACAGCAGATCAATGGCTGTTGCATGGATAGAGATAAGAAACAAAGAGTTAACAAACCTGGACTCTGACAAAAGTAATCTGAGAACTCTATGGAAATCAAAAGTATGTTGTGTTGTTTTTTTCAGCAAAAAAATTTGGTTTACTTTTAAACTGTGTCCTGTGCTTGGGTGATAGGAATGCATTCATTTAGTATCATCCTTTTACTGCAGAGTCCTCTTTTTATTTGCTATTCTACAAAAAAAGCAGTTTAATTAACTGATAATTAAAACTGACATATCTCAAACGCAATGACTTTATCTTGAGAATGCCAGCAGCTTTAGTTAAAAACAAGACAGACTCAAAAAGTAAAAATAAATAAGATCTGAGCTTTCGTTTATTATACGGTGCTGATATGTCTCTGTTTTTGCCCTCTGATCACCTCACCACTGTCATGCGTTCTCACTGGAGATTGGTAAACCAACTGGATTTTGGAAACTTTACAGAGCCTAATAGATACACTTAGACTTTCCTCATGCTTCACTCACCGAGACCTTGTTATGCTGTACTGACTCCCACCGTTAGGAACACCCTGTGTCACACCGGTGGCTTGTTAGTAAGTGTAAATACCTGAAACAGACTAAGTAAATGAAACAAGAATATGGGTGGTGAGCACCGAGAGTGTTAAAGTCCTGTGCAGCAGTTGCTCAAGAAAAACTGTGTTGTTCTTTTTGAGTGTCAGAAAGACATTGATTCAACAAATACAATGTTATCACCAACAGTATAACAGTTAGCTTTATGAATATGTACACCAGCTAAAACAATAGATTAAATCCTTTGATTGCTAGTTGTAGCACTCGTGTCCTCAATGAGCCACAAAGAACAGGATCAGTGTTACATCCAGTAACTGAACCTTTCCAGGGAAAATCCAGATACAAAGTCATAAAGAGACAGAATTACAAGGCGCCCTGCAAGCAAGGATGGACCACAGTTTTTGATAAGCAACTAGTTTATTGCTTTTAACTGGACTGCTCAAGATTACTTCACATAGTGAAATTAGCAGGTAGCATCCAGCTGTCTTAGCAGTCATGCAACAATCACAAAATCCTTGTTAAGTTTTGACAGCATGTTCTCAGTTTCAGAGCTTTTATATCATGCTGCAGCTGGTAAACATCTGTTTTTTGTGATGAAAAGTAACCCTTCCCTACTCACTGATGTACGCTTAGGTGTTGTGTTCCCATCAGTGGCGATTGGAGCTGGAGCTGATTCAGTAAATAGTAAATGGACTGTACTTATACAGCACTTTTCTAGTCATGTTGACCTCTCAAAGAGCTTTTACACATATGACATTCACCTATTCACATACTCATACTGTACTTCTGTTGTTACATACTAGGTGCTTTCTACTATCACTCACATTCATACAACGATAGACTAATTAGGAGGCAACATAGAGTTCAGTGTCTTGCCCAAGGACGCTTCAACATATAGTCAGGGGAAGCCTGGAATTGATCCACTGACTTTCAAGTCTGCTCTTCCCCTGCCGATCAAATTATGCCGAAAAGAATTTGACACTGGGCTGAATGCTGATTAATCATTTAATTTTACCTAAAACCAAATGCTAGGTGTTAGTGTTTTTTGGACCACTTTACAAAGGACTTAACCCTTCTGCCTCTTCAAATTTAACACCCACTGGTGAGCAGGTTTGAAGCTGTTTAAGTAATTTAAGGAAAAACATCCTGATGTATGATGATTCTGTGGCAGTTTTTTTTTTTTTTTTTGCCCATTAACGTCTCTAGAAATGACAATGCATCGACAGGGTATAAAAACAAGCTCGTCTGGGGGAGATCTTGACACTTCCCAGGACAGCCGAGAGATGTAGTCCCTCCAGTGTGCCCTGGGTCTTCCCGCCCGGAACACTTCACCAGGGAAGTGTCCAGAAGGCATCCTGACCAGACGTCTGAGCCACATCATCTAGCTCCTCTTGATGCAGAGGAGCATCGACTCCAGTCTGAGCCCCTTCTGGATCACCGCGCTTCTCCCCCTATCTCTAAGGGAACGTCGGTATGGGGGTATTTGCCTAGCTTTAATCAGAAGCATAACTGTTTGCTTTGAGAGCAAGATTTGTTTTCACACTCAAATATCAAATGGCTCTCAAAACTCTGCTCTCACTCAAAAAGTCCATTCTTGTCCCCAAATATATCGTTCTTTCTTTCAAAACTCTGCTCCTCTTCTCAAGTTTCAAATCAAAATCAAATTTCCTGGACTCAAACTTGGGCTCTTTCCCTAACACTCAGATGCAATCTCTGCGCTCTCAAAACTCTGAAGTAGGTGGTGGCGATTTGCTCGGTCATCATTTATCTAGTACTCTATTGGCTGGATGACGTTTGACAAACAGCTCACTCAGCAACCCAAGAGAGAGGGAAAAATATCCAAGAGCATGAGAGAGCTGAGTTTTGAAAGGAAGAACAATTATAAAACCCAACCATTGAATGAGAAAAATTATGCAACTGGACAATTAGATGTGCGTAAAAAGAGCTGAAAGCCAAATGTAGACTTGAAGGAAAACCAGCAATAATGTTCAAACTACTGTCAAGTGAAGTGATTAATGCCGTTTATCGGACTACAAAGCAATGTTCTGCTGTCACTTAACCACTTGAAACTTACCAAAGCATTACTTCAGATCACTTTCCACCACTCTGACCTGTCCTGACCTCACTGTTGATTTTATCCAGCATATTTGTGAACTTCCTGCTCCACAGCAAATCTGCTAATGTGAACACTAAATAGTTTCCTTATGAGGCAAATAAAAAAGTCTGGATCAGCTTACCTGGTATTAGAAGACTAATACCTGAATTAGGAGCTACAAGCTGTCCCCGCTGTGATCACTCCTCTGCATGCCTATGTGCCACGTTTTACCGTTATGAGGGTGGGAATCCTATTTGATCTAATGAGTGAGGATCAAATGAAAAGCATTCTTAGCCCCACTAAGAATCCCACCACATAAGACTGCAGACAGATGAGGCAGCCTTTTAAACCAACAAGGCACCTAAATCAATTCTGAAGAACAGTTACATTTAAATAAATCCATGAATAAAAACGTACATTAACATGTTGAGACTTGATTAAAAATTAATTATGCCGCTGTTTCTGTATAGCAAAGTACATCAGACACTTTTGTAGCAATATGCAAAAGTGCTGAAGTGATCATGAGTGCTCAAGGGCTTAATAAGTAAATGTTAATATGCTGTATAAATAAATGGGAACAGCTTCTCCAGTGATTGCGAATCCACAGATTTAAAGCATGCCAGTCTTGGGGTGGGGAGGTGAAAGGGTTCACATTTTAAAGACAACATGTCTTGATTGCAGAGTAAATCTCAGTCCTGCTGATTTATGTTGGTGTTTAATTTTTGAGACCGACAATGAAGCTGCTAAAAGCTTTCAATCAGAGCTCCACAGAAATAATTACGACTTAAAATTAACTGCAGTCGACAGCCAGTGATTTTTATTTTCAATTACTCTTCTCATATTTAAGTAACAAACCAAGATTGTCAAGAATAACCTTGAAAACTAAAAAGGAGCTGTGTATAAACTTTTTTTAATACATATATTATATTCAGCTACACATATTACACTCCCTTATGCAGTAATTTTACAGTTGAGTTAAGTTGATTAAAAAAAAAAAAAAAAAGCCCAATAAAAACCTCTGGCAGGACAGCACGTCTCAAGGTGAATCAACACACATGATTAGCTTCACTGTAATGTTGTTGACACCCATCGTTGCATCAAAGCCCGAGGACAAATATATAAAAAAATCTATTTTTCAAAACAATTTAATGAGGGCTCCATACATCCATTTTTGACATCTTATATACAGTAACTCTGAGGCAGTGCCAGGGGTTGGACAGCAGCATCTTTCAACAGTGACAGTAACGGGACAGAAGCGAGAGGAGGATAAACTAGAGAATGATCTGGTTTTTGAAGCCACGGTTCAGGTCTTTGTGTGGAAGCACAATCGAGTTTAGTATTATCACTTCGGATGGGATGGTCACGTTACAACCTGAGGAAACAAAGCAAAGCAAATAACAGTGCAAAAGACAAAGACATTATGTTGCTGTTCATCCCTCCTTTTCACTTGTGACAGGTGATTGGATTTAATGCATTTCTGCTTGGTTGGAGGGGAGTAAAAACACATGCAGTTAGACTGACTCTGATCATAGGAGTGTATTGCAAAAATTAGAAGAATAAAAAGGTAGCATTCAAGAAAAACAAGAGTAAAAAAAAAGAAGAAATAACAGATACATAAAATAAAAAAAGTTTAAAGAATGCGTTCAACCTACAATGACTAAAAATCTAAAGATGTTTCAGGATTGTAACAGGAGGATAATGGAAAGGAAAGGACAGACTGTGGCAGCCATGTTGGTTTTGTATTCAAAGGCAGGTTAAAATTCAAAGTGTTTCACAGGCTGATTCATATATGCACTAAATTACTCCACTGCATGACCAGCACTGGTTCAGGGAAAAAAAACGTGACTGAAAAACTAAAACATTAGTTTATCATTACTGAGACCAGTGTGTCCGTCTGCTCTTACTTATCCTCATTAACATTTATCTGACCAGAGTTAACCTTGCCTGCTGTACAGCTACAGCTCATGAGTGCAGTGCTGAGATTTTGGAACTTCAGAAGATGAGTTAGTCTCATTCTGGGAGACTTCTCCTGTTTTCTGACTCTGTTATAAGAGCATGAAAAATTCTATTTTATTTCTCACATTAAAATAAAATAAAAAAAAAATCACCTAGAAAAACAAACTATGCACATCAGTTTCTGGCTGAATGCAGAAAAATGGCTGCTTTTCGATTCGCTCATCAACAGTAGGGAGTTCACTTGACTAAAGAAAATGACCTAAAATATTCTTGATGTTTTATTGGATTAAAAAGGGGAAGATTTTGTATTTGCTTTGTAAGCTGTCTTTAGGTAGAAAAGTTTAATTATATGGAGCATTATGTTGAATTTGTCACCCCCACAGAAAATGCCTCATTCCTCACAATGTTAATAATTTAACATGCCAACAGGCGTGTGTGTAATTGTAAACAATGCTAAACAGACATGCCTCTACATATATAAGAAAGCTCACCGAGAATAGTAATGGAAGGTGTGAGTTTTCCATCTCTGAAGAGAGTTTCGCTGTCAATCTTTGCAAATGGATCATTTGGATTTGGGTCACTTGGGGTTCCTTCTACTCTTGCCCACTTTCCAATGGTACTATCCCATCCCACAATACTGTTCAACACACAGCAGTGATCCTTAAAGAGAAACAAAAAAAATCATCTTGTGTTATAAAGTTTGTAAGAATAGAAAAAGAATCACCATCAGATAAGGGAATAGCAACATTTTTTCTCCTCACAACAGCGAGCACATATTTGGAGGTTTAGCTCAACTAAGAAAATGTCCTTGCAGGCATTATGCAATGAAAACCAATAAATCAGTAGCAACATAAATTAATTTTAAAAGGCTCCCAGTCTTCACTGGAGACAAAGGATTTAATTTTGACAGCCTCAAAATTATTTAATATGGCATCTTTGCAAGGGGAAAAGGCAACAGTAAGGATGGTGAGACAGGTGGGTGTAAAGCTACATTTCAGAGATGTGAGTACAGAAGCACTGACAATGTTACTAAGAAAATGTAAAGATGTCAATGAAAGTGAGCAGATTAATTCACCTTGAGCTGAATTAATATGAGGTCACTCCCTGTAGGGATTGCTGTGATGAATCCATGATCAAAGTCTTGCCTTAAACATTCATTTTACTTCACCTGATAGTGTGTTAAACAAGTGTTTGATACCAAAGACACCAAAGTACCAAACATGGACAGGTGATGGAGAAATGCATGTTACAGGACAGTGTAGCGTCAGGCTGAGGTTGATGCTGTTGCAACTGGGATCATTTTCTTCCTGTATTTTGTGCAGGCAACACACAATATAGAAGTGATTACCTGTAGAGTTGCACCATGGAGAATGATGGACTCTCGGACTCTGACACCAGCTCCAATAGTCACACCAGTGCCAATTGAGACGTTGGGTCCCAACTGCCCAGGAAAAAGAAGGCCATACATCAGAGTGATAACTAGACCCTTACTTAGATGTGAGGACAAAAAGTCAAAATATTAACACCACAAGGCTGTGCTGCTTTTATTTATAGTTTTAACACACACCATCTGGAAAAGCTCTTACCATGGCAGTGGGATCAATGTTGGCTGTGGGATGTATGTAGACATTACCTAAACAAGACAAAAGTGGGTGTGAATAGACTCAAAATATGAAAAAAGAAGCACGGCTAAGGTGGGTTAATATATTGTACCACTTATTTTGGGTCCTCCCTCCTTATTTGTGGCCAGTCTTTCAGGATGACTTGTGTGATACTGATTGAGGTACAATCGACTGGCATAGATTGCAGATCTGAAAAACAAAAACAAAAAAAAAAAAAACCCAACAAAGGACGTTCATTTAATTCAAGACGGTAATAGATATCCTGTATAATTTTAAAGCAAGACTTGCATGTTGCATCAGTATTTGTTAGACTAGGAGACAACAGGGATGCAAGTCAAATGTCTTCCTTCTCCTCCTGACATTAGACAGATGAGGTTTTCTGTGATGTAGGATGTAATATTGCTTCACTTACCCTGCAGATTTAATCTGGCTCCAGAAACTGAGGGTTTTATATACATAGAGTTTGCCCTGTCCTGCCAGGGCAGTGAAAATATCCTGCTCCAGCCTGATGGCCTCTGCTCGGTGCCAGCCGTTGGTGGGCTCTTCTCTGTGAGAGAAACATCATGAAATTCAGATCCTGTACAAAAAGTTATGGATTATAGTTAAATGCACCATTCTGCACCTCCACTGACCTTGCATGGGCTTAATTTTCTTAACCATCAACACCTGTAAGTATGCGGACGGTTGCACTGCACCCGCTTTTACAAAAAACTCACAGCCTAAAGGCTGACGCATGATGCAGCAATAACAAAGTCAAATGTGAACCATTCCAATCAAAGCCGGTCGCTGTATGGTCATAAAACCTGACAAGGCCCATTTGGATGCCGCAACTTCATCCTATTTGACCCAGTTAATCATTCTCTGTAACTGCATAATGACCAATTCAATTAAACATTTTGCCCCTTCTACTAATGAAAAGTCACCACACTCTTTTCCAAACAAAGCTTTAGCAGCTTTTAAAAAGAAATGGAGCTGTGTACAAGAAAAAAAAAAAAAAAAAAAAAAAAAAGTGATTTTGTTATTTCTGAGGTCTCTTAGAATAAAAATGTATTTACTGCCCAACGATTCAGCCTCTAAATGAACATGAGGGTTAAAATGCAGATGCTAACTTTGATGGTGTCAGTGCTGGGTTGACACCAAAGCCGATTACTTAGTAGTAATCCAAAACAGAAGTAGAAGAGTCTACATGTTCCATATTAATCAGGGTCTTTGGCATAGTGTATTCTAAGTGCCCAGAGATGAAACAGCATGTTAAATATTGATGAAAAGAATATTTTAAAAGGATCGCACCCATAATCGAAGCTTTACTGAAAAAAGGAGGGGATGTGGTTAGAGGCAAAGCAGTCCCTGAGACACTGAAGTCGAAGCCTGCTTATTTCTATCAAGTATCTCTGACGGGTTCCACAGTTTTGCTGACTCAGCGCCCAGCTTAAATTAAGCGCTATTGATGTTAGCAGGTGAATTATGCATAGCGTGGTTGTCTTTGTGTAACATATTCAAAGTGTTCTTGGTGGGCTAATTGTTAGGTCAGCTCTTCTATACTGAATGTTAAAATACAGAAAAGGGTGTCAGATTATTTTAAAAAGAACATTTTTATTGATTTCTTGGTCCGATTTTAGCTTCTCTGAGGGGTGACTGGCAATCGTTCTATATGCACTTTTTTTTTTTTCCAAAAGAAGAGCACATGTGGAGGGCAGAAAGTAGCAAAGCAAGCACTTTTCATTTGCGACCAGTACAATTTTCACTAGCTACGAACAAACAAAAAGTTTGAGCAACTCTGCTCCAAGTCTCTCCAAAAGGAAAATATTTTTCTAGATACCAGGAATCAGTGAAGATTCTGGCTGTCTTTAACAATAAATGAACAGACTGATATTAAATGCGGGCAAAAAGTCACAAGTTGTAACTCGATAAAGGGCTGTGAATTTTACAGATATATTTACTGTACATTGGCTTTAAAGAAAAGAGTTGGATGAGAAGATCTGTACTCTTTAAATATGAACTGACAGTGAGGAGTAAGCTTGCTTAACTTACAGAGGAATGGAAACAAAACACACACTAGTCATATATAAAACAGTAACACAACCCCCCACCCCTTCCACCACCTCTAAAGTACACTAAATATTATACTGCATCTCAAATTCAAACCGTACAACATGACAAATGGCTGCACGTTGGACTGTTCGGTAACTCTGGTGGTTTACCAAAAGACTCATCAAGTATCTCAATTACATTTTTTTTGCTGTTCAGTGTTTGAACAAATGAGCTCCTTGCGTGTTTAATTTGTAATATCTGGATAAAGTCAAGGTAGTCGTGCTGCCCATTTCCAGTTTTTATGCTAAGCTAAGCAAAGCAAAGCTATTCAACACATGGCTGCCGCATCATATTTACCAAACAGATGAGAGATCTGCTAATCCTGGCTCAGAGACAGAAAGTGAATATGTATCCTGCTCCATAAGTCAAGCTGACAAGTTAGGCAAAAGCTATGACAGGCCAAAAAAAAAAAAAAAAAAGAAAAAAAAAGAAAAAAAAAAACAAAAGAAAGGGGGGGAAAGAAGGTGCATTTGGGAAAATGAGTGCAAAGACAGAATCACACAGAATCCTATGCTATCTTACAGTGTGTGCAGAATTATTAGGCAAATGAGTATTTTGATCACATCATTCAAAATAGTCAACAGGGTCGCAAGAAGCGTGTTGAAAAAACAAGGCGCAAAATAACTGCCCATGAACTGAGGAAAATCAAGTGTGAAGCTGCCAAGAAGCCATTGGCCACCAGTTTTGCCATATTTCAGAGCTGCATCATCACTGGAGTGCCAAGAAGCACAAGGTGTGCAATACTCAGGGACATGGCCAAGGTAAGGAAGGCTGAAAAACGACCACCACTGAACAAGACACACAAGATAAAACATCAAGACTGGGCCAAGAAATATCATAAGACTGATTTTTCTAAGGTTTTATGGACTGATGAAATGAGAGTGAGTCTTGATGGGTCAGATGGATGGGCCCGAGGCTGGATCAGTACAGGGCAGAGAGCTCCACTCCGACTCAGATGCCAGCAAGGTGGAAGTGGGGTACTGGTATGGGCTGGTATCATCAAAGATGAGCTTGTGGGACCTTCTCGGGTTGAGGATGGAGTCAAGCTCAACTCCCAGTCCTACTGCCAGTTTCTGGAAGACACCTTCTTCAAGCAGTGGTACAGGAAGAAGTCAGCATCGTTCAAGAAAAACATGATTTTCATGCAGGACAATGCTCCATCACACGCATCCAAGTACTCCACTGCGTGGCTGGCCAGAAAAGGTCTAAAAGAAGAAAAAATAATGACATGGCCTCCTTGTTCACCTGATCTTAACCCCATAGAGAACCTGTGGTCCCTCATCAAATGTGAGATCTACAGGGAGGGAAAACAGTACACCTCTCTGAACAGGGTCTGGGAGGCTGTGGTTGCTGCTGCACGCAATGTTGATCGTGAACAGATCAAGACACTGACAGAATCTATGGATGACAGACTTTTGAGTGTCCTCGCAAAGAAAGGTGGTTATATTGGTCACTGATTTGTTTTTGTTTTGTTTTTGAATGCCAGAAATGTATATTTGTAAATTTTGAGTTGTTATATTGGTTTCCCTGGTGAAAATAAATAAGTGAAATGGGTATATATTTGGTTTTTGTTAAGTTGCCTAATAATTATGCACAGTAATAGTCACCTGCACACACAGATATCCTCCTAAGATACTAAAACTAAAAAGCCCCACTCCAACTTCCGAAAATATTCAGCTTTGATATTTATGAGTCTTTTGTGTTCATTGCGAACATAGTTGTTGTTCTATAATAAAATTAATCCTCAAAAATACAACTTGCCTAACAATTCTGCACACCCTGTATAACAGATGACATGGCTATAGCTCACACCATACACCAAGTGCTCTATAAACACACCGTGCAGCCTCAATTTACCAACTTACCCATCATATGGATAACTGATGATTGTATGAAGAAACAGACATGGCATGGAGGAGAATGGAAGGAAAAAAGATCAAAAACATAAAAATGAAGAGAACTAAAGAAATGAGAAAATGGTATTGACATGCATTCCCAGGTAGAGAACCCAATGAGAGAGTAAAACAACTTACAGCAACATATCCTGCTGATTTTTCTGAAAGACGGCACCAATGTGCTGAAAGATCTCGGGGTTAAAGAGGTATACTCCACAGTTGATGATGTCACTCACAAACGTGCTTGGCTTTTCCACATAATGCAAGACCTACATAGAGTTTAATTTTAAAACAATGTTTAAGATTCAACATCAATGGGGGACTATTTATAGAAGCAACAAGAAAATTGTTGCATACCTCATTTGTGTCTTCATTTTCCACAATACAGCCATAATTCATGGACTGCTTCCTGTTTGCCTGAGAAGAAAGGAAAGTATGATGCCTTTTGACATCAGAGATCTAACACAATTATTTTAACCATACCAAACAAAACACTGCACATTTCAGAAGTTCTTAGTAAAAGCTGCTGCCAATCTTACCGTTGTCCCCAGGATGACAAAGTTGTTTGGTTCTCCATGTTCTTTCTGGAAGCTGAGCATCTCTGTGAGAGGAAACGCTGAGCAAACATCAGCATTCAGAACAAAGAAAGCCTCTGGACTGCCAGAGACAATCTGATCTCTGAAGTGATAGATGCCCCCTCCAGTACCCAGGGCTGCATACTCCTGCAAGTACCTGCAGTGCAGAGCCAAGACGAACGGCATACCTACAGTCATTCTGCAAAGCTGGTGCACAGCAGCATGAAAAGTACTTCTACATGCACAGCCAGTATTTAACTGTGTCGTACTCTGATAACTCCCACAAATTCTTCAATATTTTCTGCTACAGAAAATACACATTATTGCTAATCATTTGTAGTAATGTACCTGATGGAAATTTTGAACTCCTGCTGCGCATTGAACAGGAATCTGTTCAGTTCTTCATTTGGCTGATAAAAGCCGATGAGCAAAATCTCCTTCATATTTGGTACCTGTAAAGTGTAGTCCATTGTTACACTGCAAAGACCGCTGTCTGCATCAGGCATTGAGATTACCAACCAATCAGCAACTCAGACAACAAACCATTTACATTTTTAACTTTCAAATTCATTTTTAAATACATAATACCAAAAATGTGTTTACAATAAATTAAAAAAAAAGATTTTACTAATAATAAGTTCAAAATAATGAAGATACATCAAATTTTTTTAATTATATTCAGTATACTTGGTGTACAACCTTTTAAACTGTGTACAACGGTTTAAACATATTAAACTGCAGCTCTACAGGACTAAATCTACTACTCTGGAGAGATAAGATGTTGGCTAAATTAATCTGTTTTTCTTATCTAAAATCAAGTTGGAGTATGGTCCAATAGACACCAATTAAATTCTGGATTATCTTAACTGCTTTCTTTTAAAATTGTGTTCTCCAAGTGTCCCGCTTTTGAATGATAGTACCAGCACACAGGACAAATAGACCATTACTGCTCACCTTAATGCATGCTTCAATGTGGTGCTGAAGCATGGGGACACCGGCTACTGGAAACAAGGGTTTGGGCACTTCAAACGACAGCGGCCTGAATCTTGTGCCTGAAAAAACAATGCAGCTGGTCACCCAAAAATGAGATTACAATGTGGATCCCTCCGTTTCAGGGTATGCACCAAAACCCTAGTGTAAGTACATGTGATCTCATGTCTTATTCTACATTATGTAGAATGTCTGTCTGAAAGAAAGAAATATGAAAATAAAATACTGAAAATAAGAAGTCAACAAGTAATCTTAAAGTAGGTCTACCTTTTTAAATAGGAATGTGACGTTTACTAGTTCAGGAGAAAATATAATATCAAGACAAGTTGCAAGGTCCTGTCAAACTGTTTACTGAATAAGCAGTGTTGTTATTGAGATTTCTTTCTGTCAGTGTTGTGGTCCTAAAGTTGTATATTTATGTTTATTTTCTTTGTGAGGTATCCTCACTTCATCGTTGTGCCACGTCAGTGATATAAACAAGATCAGCCAGTTTGTTAGCATTAGCAGCTTAGCTTCGAAATAACAACATGCACATGGCTAATTATGAAAACAGACCGAACATGACGTTCATTCTCACCTTTTTGGGGCCCCCCAATTAAAATGACTGCCTTCAACATATTTTCTGAGGAATTGTTTTGTAACAGGAGAAGCGCCTGGCAGACACCTGCAGCAGCTGAGTGTGTTTAAAGCATCCACTTCCTACTTGTGACGTTGACGAGATTATCGTAAAACCACGGAGCAGAGTAACGTGGAGTGGAGGAGCGGAGTGGAGCAGCTCTGACATTTTAACAGCTTCAATACCTTTTATGAGGTGCTTGTAACTTTAGCACAGCTGCAGACGTGAAACCTTAATGAAATGATGAAATACACCATGGATGAAAACTAAATTTATGTCATAAGCATAAATTGAACCATGTTGAACCAAGAAGCATAACAAACTATCTATGCTCTTATCTATACATGGCCATTTTTGGACTAAGGGTGTCCTTTCTTCAAGTTTAAAAGTTAAAACTCTAAGGAAGATCATAAACAAATCTGCAGAATTTAGCAGTGAATGTGTGTAAGATCTGCTAATTTGAATGTTGTGTGAACATCTCATATTGCTTTGATCAAAGCACCTATTAAATATGTTTGTTTTTTTTTCTTTGTCTTTTAATTAGCATACCTGTCATTTTGCTATGTCCAATACAAATAGAGTGGCACTTGATCTGAGAAAAAAGTCTTAGTATGTATGTATAAAAACATTATTCTGAGGGTCAAATATGGCAATAAGATCCTTACAATGTGGTGAAAAACAAACCCAAAACGTGATGTTTATTTCTCATTCTTTATAGTTATTGGTTGGTATTATTTAATGAAATGAAAAAAGAGGAATCTGCATCATATTACACATTTGCCAGTAAACTGTTACTGTTATATGTTACACTGGTCCTTTCTGGCTTTAAATGTGAAGAATTTTATGGGGGTTAAATGATCATGGATAGATCAGATGCACGACAAACACAAACAAGCCCACACAACCAACTTGTTATGATATTATGTGTAAAGCTGGTTAATCTCACCCATTTTTTTGCAACTAAAGTGCAAATGCACATACAATTAACTTCATGTAAATTCTACTAAACCCGGAAATATAAATGAACTACATCAGTTTTAGGCATGCTTCTGACTGTATAATATGAACTACAAACCTCTCTAAGGTTTTACAATACTGATAGGAAAAAGTAACATGCAATATTATCTTTTTTTTTCTTTTAATATGTTAAAAATCTCTAATTCTACCTCAGTTTCACATTGATTAGTGGTTATGATCAAATCAAATTAACTTCTATTTATAAAGCACTTTTCATACATCAGTAGCAGAAAATGTTTTACATAATAAAATGCAGATAAAACAATGTGTTTGCAATCTGAAAATAATTTAAAATTACAATTAAAACACACACCTGCTCTTTTTGCCTCTCTCTCTCTCTCTCTCACACACACACACACACACACATCCAAACCCAGGTATATGTAATCTGGCTTGACTGTGGGGAAACGATATTTTGATCCCACAGCTTGATGTAATATTTCATCACTGTGCTTTTTTTCAACTGAAAACTCTTTCAGGATGAAATGAAGGTTTTTTTTTTCCTTTTACCAACTATCCTTTGCATCTGCATAAAGTAGGTTATGTTGTTATTTGAGCTGATAAAAGTTACGGCAGAGAGAAAAAAAACTCAGCTGTCAGTTTCAAACTTCTTATAAAGACAACATATAACACACACACAGCCCTGCTATCATTTTTCCTCATTAAAACATAACCTGAAGTAAAACCGTCTCCTGTGCGGTAATATTCATAACTCAAACATTATGCAAATAAGGTGCATCAAACAAACAGAATAACATTTTAGTCAACAATCAGCAGGGGAGAAGGTGTTCTGTAACAGACGCCTGTGCAGGAGCGATGGAGGACTTGCCTTCAAACCTCTGGCAAAGTTCAAGGATTTATTTCTTCTTCATCCTGGTCCTTCATCACCTAAGCAGAGGAAGTCTTCTTTTATAACATGTTTGAAGCACTATATGTTTGTCTCTGGTGTTTTGTTACAGATGGGGTTATGGTTCAGAAACATTTAACCAAATATAGTATTAAGTATGGTAAATAAATAAGCAGATAAATAAAATAAAATAAAATAAAAACCTGTAGTTTCTGATGGTTTTTCTTACCATCTCTGAGTCAAACAGCTTTTTGAGCAGGTAAAAGGTCTGAAGCTGTGAATCAGGGTTTGTTCTTAACCATTCAGGTAAATCCTCATAAATTCTTTTCTTTACAGTTCCTCATTGCTAACAGATCGGTTGAATAGCCAATGCAGACAGGGCATTTAAATTTGATAATCTCCAAAGAGATAGTAGCTAAAACAAGCGATAAAGGCAGAAGGTGGCAGAAAGAGACTCACAGGAAAAAAATTCAACTTAATATATTTTACTTTATATTTTACATTTTCAACAGGAAACAGATCTAGATGACAGGCATTAGTGGAATCTCCACAAAAATGTACAGTATCACATGCCATAAGCAATGATGCGTCCCATACTGCGTTGCTTTCACCATATCAGCCTCTATGATGAATGCCATCGTTGGCACAGAGCCAGACATTTTTTTCTTTTAATAGCAGCTAAAATGTGGAGTCATCTAACTCCAGAGCTCTTTCTGTTCTCAGAGGTTTATGTCCAGAAATGTCAGTGGTGTGGCGCTCTGCTCAGAGTTGACACATGGCTTCTTCTACTGTGTAACTTACAAGTCACATTTCTGTAATGTGATGTGTTTTGGAAGTTACTCCTAAGCCCATGTGGTGATACTGATCACTGTGACGTGACACTTGGTCATGCAGTGACACCTAAGGGTTTAAAGCTCATGCACATCCAGAAGTGGTTTCTAGCTTTGGCCTTTACAAAGAGATTTTTCTTGAATCTCTTCACAATCTTATGCTCTGTTCATTTTGAAAGATATAAGTTCTGTTGTTGCACATAAGAGAAGGTTTTTAATCGGCCAATGATTCCCTGAGATCCGGAAATTGGGTTGGTGAGCCACATTTCTTGCTTGTAAAAACTAAACCTTTGATTGATGTTCCTTTTATAATAAACTCTGACACCTTCACATGTAAAAATATCAAAAAGAAAAATAAAACCAAACAAAAAGAGATGAAAAAGTCAGGAAATACTGGCTCATTTTAAAAAACATTCCTATGTTAATGGACTGTTCTGTCATGTCATTTAAACTGGGCTGTGTGATGATCAGAAACCGGATTATGTTACTAGCAGCATGTTTCCCACATAAAAATAAAGTCTAAATAAAGTTTAAAAGAGAAATTAGCTAAAATTGATCAATTTTATAAATCAGGGAACTGTTGCAACCACGTGGCTCATCCAGAACTCAACAGTCACGTTAATTCTTGTCACAGCAGAGTAAATTCTTTAATATTTTCAAAACTATGTTCGATTTTGTCTCCCAAAGTTTTTATATTGACCATAAAAAATGGCTTAAAATAAAATCAGTTCCAGTCAGTGTTGTACAGTGCACTCACAAATTTGAAAGAAAAACTTTCATTACACTCACATTTTTTTTAACTTCAACCTGCTGCATAATTACAAATAGTTTGATTAAACTTCACTTCTTCATTATAAATGCAGTCAGAATTCGGCATACAAACCATCCCTTAATGAAACAATTCAGTCACGTTTCACACATTACTGCACATCAGCAGTCATCTTCACATGTTTTGCAGTTCACATTCATGACGTGAAAACATCAAAACAAAATATTTGAAGTATTTAAGCATCAAAAGATGTGTTTAAGCTGACAGGCACAGCAGAGCTCTTCACAAGATGCCAAATGCTCCAACTTTGGCCCATTTGTTAGTTTTCTCCTGTAAACTAATTCAAATATTAGGAAAAATGGCTTCAGTACCAATTTATAGATTCAGCATTTCAAAACATTCTCATAAAACCTCATTTTTCTATTGTAAATCTGTGAAAAGCTAACAAAAAGTACCAGAGAAATGTTTGCAATGTGTTCAAATTACTGATAAAACTGCTGAAAATAACATGAGAATATCAAGTCTTTGCTTCAGAGATGTTAAGTACTCGTCAGCAGTACCGAAAACGAGCAAGTAGACCAGAAAAAAAAAGGCCTGCAAACCAAAGATTGCCAAGAAAGGCTTTTGAAGACAATCATGGTTTATTATTTATCCTAAAACTCCATTCTGTGGAGCAAACTATTCAGTACCGGGCAGACTAGTGCACTGACCTGTTTCTCCTGGGTTTCACAAACCAGATCAACTCTTGATTGTACCTATTTATAAAATAACCAAAATTACTACACGTCTAAATCTACAGTACATACTACTTGTATGTTACTATGACATAAAGGTACACTGCTCCACAAACAACATTACAAAATACCACAGCACCTGAAAAGATAACAGGACTGTTAGCAATAGTAAGGTTAAAATAACAAAAGAGGGACTATATCTTCCAAGTGGTCACAGATTCAGGTTGATAGAGTTAAAAAAAAAATGTCTTAATGCCCCTTTAAATTTACCACACAGCTCAGCTTTTTCCCAGCACCACAGCAGTCAGCTGATGATCACGACTGACTCCCCACCGATGTCCAGTGCAAATGAGCCTCCTCCCTTAGCACAACTCTCTGTGCTACTATCTCCTGTTGTAGAAGTCTTTGCGTTTCCGTAGCTCCTCCAGCACTCGCGCTCTGAACTGGGTCCAGTCCTCATCCTGGAGCTGCTGGACCCCCAGGGCCACATGGAGCTCCGCAGAGTGGCTACGCAGGAAAGGGTTGTACTGCTTCTCTTCACCAAGAGTGGAGGGACACTGAAAATGAAGCCAAATAAAGTAAAAAAAAAAAAAAAAAAAAAAAAAAAAAAAGAAAAAAGTCTTGTTTATAAGTCATGTTCTCAGACCCTAAAAATACTACAAAGATTTATTATATATATATATATATACACACATAGTTAAATTCATATTGTTTTTGCCAGGATGGCCAGTCTTTGCACAGCAGGCACTTGTCAAACAGAACAAGCTGGGCATAAATACAAATTATGAAAAGAATCCCATTGAGCCGCTTCAGTTTCGATGTCCTGGCACTGTCTGCGTTGGCTTACCATCACACTGACACAGCTTACTGGGACACTTGAGTACAATGAAGCTATTGTTAATCTTATTAGTAACACCTGTGGTTTCCCTGCTATGACAAGCCAAAATGTTTGCCTGCAGTGAGATCAGCTTTCCTTTCCAACAACATTCGCAGAACATAAGCCAGTAACATTTGGAAAGAAAGATCTTCTTTTAAAGCTTTCCTGTTTGGGGGATTAAGCACTGAGCACGGTATTATTACAAAAAGAAAACGTCTCTGACACCAGAAACCAGCTTCAAGAGTAGAGATATATTTTTGCAAACTATGGTTCATTAGATCAAGTAGAACCAGCAGGCGCATCAGCTTTAAACCCTTTTTCACCCAATTTACCTTGTTACCCTGTTTGTATTCACAGCTTTTCATTTAATGAAATCATGCGCAGTGCAGAGAAAACAAGACAGTCATACATTTAATAAGTTTGGGGAACAGAAGTTGACAAAATTCAGGGAGGCACAAACTTGCCTCTAGAGCCATGCTGTATTGATAACAGATAAAAAGCAATCTAAATTCTGGATAAGCCCTTCAGTGAGCTGAGACCCTTGGCTCTGCTGCAGACTGTATCACAGGAGGAAGTGAGAGGAAGTGTGCATGCAGGGCTCTGACAGCACGTACACTGTATTCAGGTGATAAGCCCATCTTCCCAAGTGCAGGACAACACGTATCCTTTCTGGAACAGCGTGCTCGAGAGGCATAACAATGGCGATATATCATTCTTACCGTACAAAGCTTCTGGCCCCGGCGCTGCAGAACCCACTGATATTTGTTTTCCCTGGCAGCGTTACGTGGCTCAACCTCAGCAGCAAAGAGCAAGTTGTCCTCTGCATACTCATGACCTGTGGGACAGTCAAAGGACGCAAACAGAAATTAAATAAAACCCACACATATTACTAAAGTAAGAATCTTGTACTCAGCATGGGTCCCTATGCATTCTTAGATTTTGGACTGTAGAGAGGTGTGTTACAGTCTTAAAGGAAAAAACACACAAAAAAAACAATATTATTTTTATGCTCTCCTCTCTGATTGTGAAAAGATTTTCCTACCAGGCCATAATAGAGTGTCATCACTTAAGGAGCCAACTGTGTCCAGAGATGACAGCATTGTTGTGGCACTGCCCTCAAACATCCTCCCTGAAAACAATAAGAACAAAACTGCAAATGATTCAAACTGTAAAGCAGGTTATCTACGAGTTTAAGAAGAGCTTATCAAGACTTCTGTTAACCCCTTTGCAAACTAAGAAAAAACTCAGAGATTATAAAATAAATGTAGAAAAATTGTGAAATCAAGTCCTTCCTTGTAACAGACAAATACAGTGGAGAAAATAGTTATTTAAGAGGCTTTTTTTTGCACTTTTACAGTCCTGACATTGACTTTCAGCATTTTTTGAAAGCATATCTTATCACCTGACATTAGCTGACAGTCTAAGAATGATCTCTTTATTATTTCTTTTCCTTCAAGGACATGAACTATATGTAAAATACTTCCACATCAAACCAACCAAGTTAGTCAGTATTTTCTGCAACTTTTGTACAAGAGCTATTCAAACACAAACAAAGTAAAATAGTGTTATTTAGAAGTTTACTGCAAAACTCACCACACCCAGAGAGGAACACCAGGTCACCAGAGAAGAGGCTGGAAGGAGCACCAACCGCTTGGCCATCCAGGAAGTAGATCATGTGCCCGACTGTGTGTCCAGGAGTGAAAAGGGCCTTAAAGTGCATTCGACCAACTATTACTGAGTCCTTGTGTGAGAGGGGGCTGGAAAGGAAGAAAAAAAACACACCAAATTAATTTTAGTACAGTATCATGTTTTGCTGTATATTGTGAAGTTTACAGAAAAAATAAAAACTGCCCGTTTGTAAGACAGTTACTGAGAAAAAGAGAGATTAAAGTTATAAGGCCAAAAAAGGAGTTGCAAAATAAAAATAGATAAACTCTTAATTCTAAACCTAAAAAGTTTTCTGTTAACCAATCAACACTATTAAAATAAACCGCTTCAGTAAGGCCTCTTGCTACCATGAGATTACCCCTCCTCCTCAGTCTGCGCTCACAAGCCCCCAAGACAAAACAGAAAAAAAATGCATCATATTGTGGTAATTTGCTGTGAAGTCAGCTGCTATATTTGCTGACAGAGAACAAGACAGGACTCAGTACAGTGAGAGGAAAACTGTGAAGAGCTGTGTGCTGCTTTGTGCCGGCTGGGACCTACTGTGTGAGACCAGGAATGTTATCAGCTGCGTTTCCATACACTCGACATGAGCTGTGGAGCCTTTTCAGCCCTTTGTTTCCCCCACTGTGGTCCCTGCACGGGGAACAAAACACAGTGGGTAATGATCTGGATAATATCCTACATTTCTACAAACACTTTTGAAATAAATAAAAAGTCTGAACATTTACACTTTTAAAATATGAGAAGAGAATGTTATCTGTAGTACAAAAAAAGAAAAAACATTCTTACTTACATGAACATGACCACATAAATAAGTAATAATTCCATCACAAAGTATGTCTGTTGACATAAAATTGTAAACATAAACCACACAGATGTATCTGTAATCTATAAAACTCACCAGTGCTTGTGTGTGCACAAGATAGCTTCTAATATCACTCCCTCTTCTTCAAGGACTGACTGAAAAGTTGCAATAAGAGCTGTTAAAAAAAATCATCACTGGCCATAGAAAACCAACACCTCAGCAGTACTGTAGGTAAAAGTACACCGTACTGCAAAACTAGTTGGACTGTAGAGACAGTGTTGCATTAATCATAAACTAGCTCATGCTCAGTGCAGGTGCAGATATAGACCCCGCAAGTTGTGGATGCACTGGCTAGCTGACTAATTTCTCGGCACTGATGACCATTTCACAGTAGATATCAGCAATATGTCTGTTTGAAGGTAGCTGCAGTATCAAAGAAGAGCAGAAAACAATACAGAGACCAGCAGCAACAAATAAGAACTAATATAATTACCCAACTCTTGTTTGCTGTGAACACTCGCCACTGTTTTTTTCATACAAAAGCTCATTTGGACTTTATACAGACTTTTATACCAAGTAACTGGCAGGATAAAATAGCACACAATGACAAATTAACATCATACAAACATCCTCACATAACAGTGTCACAAGATAATGTCAAGAACATTTCAAGGGTTCCAGTACATGAGTGAAAATGACTTAAGTGCCTTAAGTCAAAGACTCCTGGACTCATCAAAAGACTAGCATGTGATATATGCAGATCTTAACAAAACTGACAAAGACACTCACCTGAACTGTCTGAGGGTCTGCAGGGTCTACAACAACTGCAACACTGGACGCTGTGTCAATTATAAGGTAGCTGTAGTTGTCAGACAACACGGAGATGGGAATTATCTTAATACCTGTAAGCATAATAAAATAGCCATATCAGTACAATATTAATATTTGTCATTTAGAAAGGCAGACATAATATTAAAACCAGAGCAGTATGTATGCAGCATGTTTTGACGCGATAGCTATGCATTATTGGTAGTGGTAAATATTTGTTGTAGTAAATATTGGTAGTATACCAAGTTTTTACACACACACACCTGGTGCAAATACCTTGTGAAAACTAAAATTCATACTGAAATGTTGCATACCACTGAACTCCATAGGATAAGATGTTGAATGTCCAGCAGGGTAGTGCTCCCTGGCTTTTCTCATTTGCCTCTTGTAGTACATGTAGCCAAGTCTTGTCCTAGTATAAAGTGTGTAGCTGAAAGAAAAAAACATACAAAGAAAAAAACAAGGGGGCTGGAATTATTGTGCTTTTCCAGCTTAAACTACGGTTAAATAAAACATGTTGGCTTAAAAGGGGACTCTGTAATCCGCCAAAACAAGTTATTAAAACACGAATTTTCTACGGGTTATGTTTTTCTCAACACAACGTTTGGGATAAATCGGTTGACATGTAAATATCAACGTCTCCTAAATTAAAACTGTAGTCTTTAGCGTATATGCCGAATAAAATAATGACTACTGTTGGTTTAGGAAAGGACCAAAATCTCTGCAATGATGTATTTTCTCATTTTAAATCATATCTAAACTCAACTGGGGAAAGACCTCCTGTTGAAAAACATGCTATATGTGGCTAAGCTGCTAGTGTTTTGCTTTGAAACATAAATATTTTGTTATTGTGTGAGGTGACATTGTACTCACGCGATTCGGAACAACGGCTTCTCCGTGCGGGCCATTATCTTGCTAACGAATTTCCTCCAAATGACTTTTGCGGTTCGCCTGTAACGCACACACAAACATAAGAAACAGAAGAGGGATGCAGCGGCCACCAGTGTTACCATCCAGTCGGGAAGCGCCATAGCCTCTGAGCAAAACGTGATGACGTAGTTGACATTATAAATCCCGGAAGCGAGGCGACTAAGGTTAGATTGGATCGGAGAATGACGAAGGGGATATGTGTTGGAATATATTTTAGATTGGATCAGCCAAACGAACAAGACCGCGTTGTTTTACGTGCATTACCGTTGCATTCAACAGCTACTCGGACATACGAAGATCCACTGTCTGACTTAGAAAAACGGACAAAGAAAAAAAGCAATGGACTACCTTATCTATAAATTGATTAGAAAAAGAAAAAATAACTGCTCTTAAAGTCAGGAAAGCAGTATTTCTTTACCACAGAAGAGCTTGACACCTCTTTTTTCACTAAATCACATAAAACTAGAGCACGCATTTATTTGGTAATTTTATTTATTTAATAAAAACTTTTTAAAACTTGGTCTTATTAGTTTATCTATATTCCCAGCAAATCAATCAATCAATCAATATATCAATCAATCAATCAATCAATCAATATATCAATCAATCAATCAATCAATCAATCAATCAATCAATCTATCTATCTATCTATCTATCTATCTATCTATCTATCTATCTATCTATCTATCTATCTATCTATCTATCTATCTATCTATCTATCTATCTATCACCTCTGACAGTTTCACCTTTCAAGTGAAAAATCTTTTTTAAAAAGAAATGGTTGATATATATATATAAAATACAGAGTTGGTAGTGGTTAATTCTTCATCTACTTTTAATAGAATTATATTCACTCATTAGATTGTATGTGTTTTTTAGATTTTATCTTCTTCTTTTTAAATTATATTTACATTATATTGAAAAGGAGTGTGACCGAGCAGTCTGAAAGCTAGCTGAGAAACAGCAGTTTGAGTTTCACTGAACGTATCCAGTTACAAAGATGACATCTACCTGTGGTGTGAGTCTGCAGACTTGTGAGGAGACAGCACTGGAGTACACAGTGCTCCTGTTTTAGGCTAGATAGAGCCACAAGGTAAGTAAGTTTTGTTTGCTGTTTATGTTTAATGAACTTATGGAGATTAGATTGCAATGGCAGTTTGAGTTATTGTTCTTATTTTAGCCACTTTCTTTATTTATTACATTTACAATAACAGAAATACGCAAACAAGACTTTCCAGACTAAATTATTAATAGAGTTTTGTTTGAGCAAAACTCTATGTTTAAGCATTTTTGTTGTGTTGTAGTTCTCTAACTATTACAATAAAATATTGCTTTGAAAGAGTGAATGTGAGCATGAATGGTTGTGTGGCTCTCTGGTTTGGCCCTGCGACCTGTCCAGGGTCTACCCTGCCTCTCGCCTGCTAATCGCTGGGATAGGCTCCACCGTCCCCATGACACTAAGTTGAAATAAGTGACATAGAAAATGGATGGATGGGTGGATGGATGGATGAATGGATGGATAATTTGAAGTTGTGTAAATAAAAAAGTACACTAAAATTAGAAGAAGAGTAGTTGATATTTTGTCTTATCGTGTCATCCAGCCTCCAGTACAAAGGTACAGTTCTGATATAGAATTTTACCACTTTGCTTCTCTTCAAGGTGGTCCAAAAGAAATGACTTCTAAAACTGATAGTCCTCCATCCTATGAGGACGCGTTGCATCATCCCAAGTCTGGTAACTACCCCTACCAGTCACAACATGGTGCCCCTCTTCCCCCACCTCCATCTTACAGCCCCAGCCCCAGCATGAGCCTTGGCTCGCATGGCTACTGGGGCCAGGGGGGCGTCTACCCTCAGGCCAGCATGTATCCAGGCCCTGGCTTCTCTCCATCTGGGATGCCCATACCCACTCTGTCTGCTGGACTGCCTGCTTCCAACCTAGGTTCTGAAGACTTAGCACACACTTTGACCAGTCACCCTTCAAACATATTTAGATTAGCTTCCAGGGAGAAATTACCACTTTGCTCTTCCTAATTCCGCAGGAGACATGGAAGATTATTTCAGCACCCAGTGGGAAAGCACATCTATTCGGCATGCTTTCATCAGAAAGGTAAGGATTTTTCCCTTTTCTCATGCCACACAAAACAGAAACTGTTGTTCTGTTGCTGAGAGCGCCAGTGGCAGTGTTGTCATTTTGCTTGCTTTACCTAAAACTTTTGTTTTTGTGTTTATGGACAGGTCTACTTGATTTTAACGGTTCAGCTTTTAGTCACCTTTTCAGTTGTTGCTGTCTTTACATTTGTGTAAGTGTTCTGGTTCATATCAGTACAGCAATCCTTCTTGCTTCTTAAAATGTTTGACAAAGGACAAGGAGCAGTGTAGTCTTCGGTGATCAATTATTAACTGTGCTTACACAGTGACCCAGTGAAGCTGTTTGTCATCAAATACCCTGGCATCTACTGGGCATCTTTGTGAGTTACTTTCTAGCATCAACAGCTAAACCTTTAGTCCATTTAATTAATAGAAAGTCCTATTAAGAGAAAATCTGCATCTGTTACTACAGCTCTTCATTATTCATGGCTGTTACATAGTGACATTCATAATGATTTATCTTTCCATAGTGTGGTTTATTTTTTGGTTTACTGCATTCTCATCTGCTGCAAAGAACCAAGGTAGGCAAGACCCAGCTCTGAATAAATTCATAATCAGCACTGCTTCTATTTTTGTCTTAAAAATATTTCCTCTTCATATTTTGGTTAGGAGGCGTTTTCCATGGAATCTCGTGCTGCTGGGGGTATTTGTAAGTATTGTTTACTAGATTATGGGACATCTGAGAGTTCAGTAGACCCATACAGTAACACAAGTATGAAGTTAGTATGTAAGCCGAATATTGGCTTTGTAAAAAAAAAAAAAAAAAGGCAGCCAGTCAGTAATAAAAGGTTAAGATACTTTTTGAAGGTTTTTAAGAAACTGATTGTTGTCATGCTTTCATTTGCAGACTCTTGCCTTGTCTTACATGGCAGGAACAATTTCAAGGTTTGTTTTTTGGCTTCAGTTCAGGCACTTTATAAAAACATGCTAATATACTGATCAGATGCACTAAGATCTGTGTTTTTCTTCTGTTTTAATCACACCGTGTGTATCTTTTACAGCTATTACGAAACAAAAGCTGTGTGTCTGGCTATGGGAATAACAGCAATAGTGTGTATAGCTGTGACAATCTTCTGCTTCCAAACGAAGGTAGATGGAGATGTGAAACATTTCGCTGCAGCTCAGTAGCCTGTGGCTTGTTAGAGGATGTCTTTGTTGTCAGTGTAAAAGAACTCCTTTGTCTCGCATTACAATGGGGCACAGAGTTCCTTTAAATATTTATAACATTTTTGGGATAAGATGTGAATCCAACTTTTCTGCGTGATGCAACTTGAGATACACAAGTTACATTTTTGCCTAGTACATGACACATCAAACCCACTTTTTATTTTAATTTTTCCTGTAAATTTTAATCCTTTCTCTGATCCTGTTTCAAATCATTCTTCCTGCTCCTTCATGCAGCTGGAAGCATATTAACTTCCCTTTCATCCAGTTAATGGCTCACTTCTCATCACAGGTGGACTTCACTTCCTGTGGGGGATTTCTCTGTATCGCTGCGGTTTTGCTCATGATCATTGGGATTGTTACAGCCATTGTGCTCTCCTTTAAATACGTGAGAACTCTTTGATCAAACCCTTTAATTTACTGTCTGTTCTTGGTACGAGCAGCTCAGAAGGGCGCATCTGTGCAACCGATTTCACATTCAGAGGCCTTTCTTATGTCACTCAACAGGTCCCCTGGCTGCATATGCTCTACGCTGCAATCGGAGCCATTGTTTACACTCTGGTGAGTCTACTCAGACATGAATTTATGGAGAGCAATTCAGCTTGGTATTACAAGGGCGTTGTTGAACAACAAAGGAGATAATAGTCTTGAATTACAGAGTAATTTGAAAGAGCTAAATAACATGCTGACAACTTGCTATTTCTGGAGCCTTGGATCTTCAGTCTTGTTGCCATGTTGGATCAGTCAAATTAAAACTGTTTACCACCCAACAAGCATGCCCAAGGAAACTTATAGCAACAGATTTAGATAGATGTGTGGTGAACTGGTGTTTAAGCTTGTTTTTAGACTCGCCACAGGCCTGGATCTGTGCTTTGGTTTAGGATTAATCTTTATAAATAATGCAAAAGAAAGTATGTGCACTTTAAATTCTAAGGTTTTATGTATCAGTAGATAAGTATCTGTAATGTCTGATAGGACGCCAGCAGGTGTGAGCAGAGCACCTCTTTACAAGCCTTGCAGTTTGTTGATCAGCTGTGTGTTAACACAATGTCAAGGAGGAAAGACATCAGTAAAAAAAAATATCTGTGAAGTGAAGCAACTGTTGCTTCCCATCAACCTAGGATGGAATTAAAGAACATTTCCAAACAAAAGGGATTCCATCTTTCTCTTGTGAGAAACATTATTCATAAGTAAAAATGTTCAAGAGAGCTGCAGGAGAAGTGGATGTCCCAACACGTTTACCCCAAAATCAGATGAAATACTCAGAGAAATAACAAACCCATCTGCTACATCTCAAGATTTTACAGGCCTCAGTTAGCATGGCAAACTTTAAAGTTCGTATGAGTAGCATAAACGAGGGACAAGTAGAATAAGTAGTTGTTCAAACAATTCCTAGGAGAAAGCCTCCTTTCTCTAAAAAGAACATGGCATCATAGTTAAGGTTTACACCCAAACAAACCTTCAGAATTCTGGAACAATGTTCTTTGGGCAGATGAGACCAATAATGCTCAGTACCAAGAACATATCAACAAAAATAGTGTACCAATACAAATAGCTCACCAGCACAGTGATGGAGGGGTAATGATTTGGGTTTGTTCTGCTGTCACAGGACCTGGCCACCTTGCAGTATGAACTCCTCTGTATAACAAAGTATTTTATATTAAAATGTGAGAATATCTGTCTGACAGCTAAAGTTTGAAAAGGAAAATAATCCCAGTGCTGAAATGATCCAAAGTCCAGACGTCAATCTACTAAAAATGCTGTGGCAGGACATAAAAAGAATGTCTGCAAACCTCATTGAACTGAAGCAACTGAGGGTCAAAATTCTTCCACGGTGACAGACTGATAACATTATACAGAAAATGAAGTAATTGCTGATAAATTGGTTCGACAAGTTAGTGAATCATGAATGCATCTAGTTTTTCTCACATCTGGCTCTTACATTTGAGAATAATTTGACATATTTAACAAATTTAGAACCTGGTAAAGATGATAAATTTTGATGATGCTGCATCTAAAATCTTATTTTACTTTTTTTTCTCATGACTCTATACAGTATGCCCAGTAATAGTTTTTTAAAAGCATAGTTAATCTTGATTATAGCCAACATATAAATATCATATAAGTCTTATGCTGAATTAGGAACATAAAGGAGTTACTTTTAGCTTTGCAGTATTAGAAAATACTGATATAGTAATAAATAAGTGATCAATTACAACGTTAGATGTTGGATCAGCTTTGACAACCAATCACAGCAGACCAGCCCCCTACCATGTCCCAGTATCCAAGTCAGTCTATGCTGTTGTGTCAGAATTTTCTTGTTTCAGAAGATTCCTAGCGAAGTGAAATGTCCCAGAAGTGTTTCCATACTTTGGAACTACCATGAAAAACTATCTACTATCTGAACGTCTCCTGGGGCAACCTTTAGAGTCTCACAGGTGCAGGTACAGATGGAGATTTAACATGGTTACCCAGTGAAATGATTCACTCAGCTGGTCTCAGACATGAAAAATATCAAATGCATAGCTGTAGATCAGCCAAGTTAAGTCAATGTGACCAACTCATCCAAGACACCCACAAGGTCACAGACCTGCAGGTAATTTCTTCTCTTGTCCCCATTTTAGTTTTTAGTGTACAACACACAGCTTCTTATTGGGAATCGGGAGTTGGCCATCAGCCCAGAGGAGTACGTCTACGGAGCGCTTTCTCTCTACGTTGATATCGTCCACATCTTCCTCTTCATCCTTCAAGTCAGCGGCGCAGCAACCGAATAAACCAAAGCTTTGAGGACATGTTGCCATCTAGAGTTTGGACTTACGGTGTGTTTGTTGACAGTAATGTTACACATGTACAAGAGTATAAATCAGGTTGCAGTATTACTATCAGAGTTGAAATGAATTTAAATGATTGTATATAGTTGTATTTATATGTCAGTAACACTGGAGCACTTTGAAACAAGGCTGTTGACGTTATAAAACCAAGTATAAATGAAGTGAAATGCTTCGGCTTTGCATTATTGTTGTAAATTACCATTTATGTGCATGTTAATCAATGTAAGAGAGTCATGAATTTATTTACACAGCGATGTGAGAAAAAGCCCTCCTACTCTGACCCCCCTCCCCAAAATACAAAAACAAAGCCATATAGTTGTTATTATCAGTGTTTAATTATATCAGTTACTTACAAAACATGTATAGCTACAGTCACATTAGTGAACACCGCAATCATTCTGTGCTGGTAGTAGGAGGGACCTGGATCTGGATGAAAGTATTTCAATCTGCTCATGTTTAAAACCTCAAACACTGACCCACTGATCAGAAGGTGAATTAAGTGTGTGTAGCCTTCTTGAATAACTTATTTCTTCTCTTTTTATTGTATCTCTTGTCAATTGTTAGAAAACTACACACCTCTCAATAAAGTACTCCCCACTGTTAGAAGTGCTTCATTCTTAATGGTTAACATCTAGTGGTACGTTAGAGTCGGAGGGTGGCACTAACTCCTCTCTTGATTGTGGATTAGTATTTTCCATCACTGGCATCTGCATGTTTGTCCACACAGAGGGAGTTCAAGGTGTCAGGCGCTTGGGGTCGCGTGGGAACATGGAGGTTTGACGCACATTGTGGAGACCCAGGTAGAGCATGCAGACTCTCTCCAGGCCTGTGAAAGATGACAGTTCGGTTACTTAAAGTATCTTATTATTATTTTTGCAAAGCAACAGGAATCATTCATTTAGTTAAATAAATTCAACCTCAAACAGGTTTGCTAAAAGACATATAGGAGATTTTTCCTTACCAATGCCGCCACCAGCATGTGGGGGAGCTCCATAGCGGAAGGAGTCAATATAAGACTTGATCTTCTCCAGATCTAGAGTTTTATAAGAGAGGATGTTCTGTTGTTGCAATTACCACTGATCACCCATAGATGGAGACAAATAATTCTAAATTCATTCAATTAATTAATGCTAGAGCTATCTGGCTCTTACCAATCTGGTGATGGAGAGCCCTCTCAGTCAGCAGCTGAGCATCGTGGACCCTCTGAGCTCCGGACAAGATCTCCTCCCCTCTCATGAACATGTCATAAGAATTGGAGTATTTCTGTACAAAAACAAAGTCAAGAATCAGGTTGTCTTGAAACGAGGATTATAAATGTTTAAGAAATAGACAGTGAAAGACTGTAATGACTCCTGAAAAATGTAAAGACATTGAAAATCAACAGATCTTATATACTCAGCATTTAATTATAGCAGCGCTTCTGTGCCGATTCATGACTCTTTGCCGTCTCATGACATCGCGATTGTCTTAAAATACTTCATGACTGTTACAAGAAAAGTTGTAGCCATGACAGAAATGTAAGAAGGTAGCTGTAAATCTGATTTATGAAAATTCATATTTCAACATTATGTATTGAGCATTTTTATTCAGTAGCGAATCATTTTTCTGTGACTGAGACTTTGTGTGTTTGAGTAAGCAAAAGACTTACAGGGTTGTTTGGATCAGGCATCGTGTAAAAGGGTCTAACAGCCAGTGGGTATTTATCCAGCACATAGAAGTCGGTATCATACTACAAAAAAACAGCACAAATATGGATGTGAACAGTCAATAACTGCACCCCTGTGGACTGATGACGACACAGGAGCATCATGCAACAATGTGCAGGCAATATAAACTTCTTCAGCACTAAAACTGCAGCTCAAGGATCCACAACATGATGAAGCTCCTCTCTCATCTGAAAGGCTTTAAATCAGTGTCTCTGACTTCGTCATAAGCTTTGATAATAAGGGTAACACTAATATTTTTATTTCAACCCTGAGAAACATTCGGTGAAGTATTCGCTGTGGTGTTATGACTATATAATCAGATCACTCAGGGATTTTCAGTACTCTGATGAGGCTTCTGTCTGCTGACATTTCCCACAGTCTGCCTCTTACTAAACAACCTGTAAAAACACATTTACTGAAGGAAACGTCTGAACATACCTTTTCTTTGACAAGACGACCCAGCAGCTTTTCATTGGGGGTACTACAAAACAAAAACAAGCAAATACTTTAAGATTACTAAATAAAACTCACATGATAATCAGTAACTTTCTTCCAACCTTATTTAATTTTCTCATTAACTGAATATACTTCAAGCAGTATGAGAATAATTTTAATCGCAAAAATTATTTAAGTGTTTCACAGAAGTGATGTTGCACAACCTCTCCTTCAACTCATGGTATAACGGACTTCTGTTTTTATCAAATCAAACCGTCTGACAGGACGTGTTAGCTGCAGGGCGTGTGACATATTCTGACCTGAGGTCATCTTCGTCACCCATCTCTACCCCGGCCTCTCGCAGCATGGCCACCCCCTCGGTGTACTCCAGTCTCAGAGTGGGCTCCAGGAATTTGAAGGGCTCGCTTGGGAACTGCTTGTTCACTGTCTGGATCTCTGTCTGGAAGCTGGAGCAGGAGCACACACACAAACACACACACACACAAAAAGACACGTGTTACAGCCTAGAATTCAAGGCTTTTATATGACCCACAGAGAGACAAATGTTAAACAAAGTTAGTTGTTCACATAATAAACACCACAGCCCACATGTAGCATTTAAATTCTCACAGTTTTTAAAATATCTCAGTAAATAAATTCATCTGCTCATTATCATAATCTTATTTTTGCTTCCACATAAAAAGGCCAATGCTTACTGAGGAACATTTAGTGACAAACAAAGTTTGAGTGTGTTTGAACAACAAGCTTTAAATAATTTAATACGTCAAAGGGACTGTCTGGAAAGTCATGAGAACAAAACCGTCAGGCTATCCTGAGAAAGAGGAACAGCAGTCACAAGGTGAAACTAACCAACAACATCTGAGGTGAAGTCTGTTTTAGATAGCTGGTATTTAACTGTTTACAATGCCATGAGTCAGCTTCGCTTCCATGGGATATTTGGGGATATTTGATCTAGTTTTTGTTAAATGTCTTTATTCATGAAGTTGGAGTTTGAGTTGTACTCGTGAGTCCAGTGCAAATCCCCTTCTTATTTTCTCACTGACATAGCAACGCCTGAAAATCTCTGCCGTATACGGGAAAGGCTTCCAACTCCTCACATGAAAAGATCTTGACCCAACTCTCATTTCACTCATCTGCTTCTGAAGTATCGTAGGCCTGCAGTACCGATTTAGACCACTAGGAGGCAATAAAGCCACACTAGTGATTTCTTTCTGGCTGTTCACTGAACAAAGCCAGAAGAAAGGACTACTTCTTTTGCCAGAACACAAAACACTTGAAGTGAGATGCTGCAGGAAAAACTATGTTATCGTTTTGGGCTGCCTGTCCTTCACAGCACGTCTTACTTTATCATACAGAAAAGGCAATTAGAAGAGATACTTGGGATTCGTTCACTAAAAACTCTTAACTCTAGCATGAAACTAAATGAAATTAATATTTTTAACCTGAATTTTTATAGCACCTAATTTTTGTTCTGGAAACTTCTGCTAATCTGCCTACATCTTTAATAGATACTGAACTTAACTTGGATGTTTCATCTTTGTAAACATAAAGATAATGAAAGAAAGTTCTTCAGAGGCTGTATCATGTTATTTTGATTGATTTTCAATACTCAAAGAAATGTACTGAGAATGTGAAAGGCCAAAACAAACAACAAAAACCCCCCAAAAATGAGCCGATTAGCTTTGACTCTTCTCAGAATATATCCTCATCACATCTTACTTGTCTCTCAAGCCCTTGAAGATCTGCACCATGGTGTTGGTGATGGACTCTATCACTTCGTGGTAGTGATAGTTGAAGGCCATTTCAATATCCAGACCGACAAACTCCGTCAGGTGACGGTGAGTGTTGGAGTCCTCTGCTCTGAAAACTGAGAGGATGCAGATTTAACATCAGTGTCATGACAAAAAGGTAAACAAGCTGGAGAGAAGAAGGACAATCTTCAATGCATCTTATGGTGTAACAGTCGTCCATGCAGTGTCCTGACTAGATCATCAGGTTCACTCCTGTGTGGCTGGTGGAAGTAAGATCTCAATTTTGTTAAGAAAAAAACTTACATTTTACAACACATGCAGGCATAGTTTTGGTCTAAAGCTTATAAACTTGTTGCATCTGATCCACACACAAGCCAACAACATGGAAATAAACATAAAGCATTTACATCTGTACAACATTTGCATCCACTTGTTACCTTGTGGAACCATTTTGCTTCTTTCAGACAGCAGCACCATAGACGTGGAGGCTAAATTAAACTCAGATGACACTGTGCCTGCTGGGATGTCTTAAGAGTTGATCCCAGTTCCCCTTACATGCTGTATCAGTGTGGTTGTTACTAAAGCAATGGTGGATAGCACAATGGTGCCTGAGAAGCAGTAATAACCTCAAGCCCTTTGATTTCTCTGGTGGAGGTGCACAGAAGTAAGATAAAAAGCCTCAGCCCAGGCAGTCAGTCAATTTTTATCTTGGGTGAGAATCTTACAAAAACTATAAATCAGACACGTGGCAGTTTAATAAGCATGGCTCTGCAAAGGATCATGTCTCTAAGAAAACAATGCTCAAAATTGTTTGCTTAACTAATCAGATAGGGGCAATGTTTGCTTAGCTCAAGAGGTTAACTTAATTCAGCACATAAATTTTTTTACAGGTCTGTCTGTGTCACTAACACACCAAGGTCTGGCCACAATAAAAGCAGAGGGAGCTCTGTTCACCGTGAACAAAAATCCTGAACACATTTAAAGGCGTTTAAAATGTGTTATCTCAATTAATAGGGTCTACATTTTTCATTAAGCTCTAGGTGCTCATTTTGCTGTTCTGTAAGTACTTTGCCTGCATCTGATGTGACAGATGGGAGGAAGGCTTACCTGGACCCACACAGAAGACCTTGTCAAAGTCAGCACAGATGCACATCTGCTTGTAAAGCTGAGGGGACTGGGCCAGGTAGGCGCTGGTTTTAAAGTAAGACACCGTGAAGACGTTTGCGCCACCTTCGCTAGCCGCTGGAAGAGGAGGACAAAGGACCATTTTAGAAACGATGGGAAAACTTTTATTCACAAAATGACCATAATCTAGTTGACCAAGACCTCCTGACGATGATGTTGTACATCATCTCTTCATGAGATGCTCGAGTTAAAACTAAATTCAACAAACTTTTTCTGCATTCTGGCAGGCTTTTTTTTTAAGCCTGCTTGTCAGAATTACATAACATCTGCACCTTGGTTTTTTTCATACAGACGTCATAGGGCATTATCTGATTTTCTTCTGCAATCCAGACTTGGGTGGGGGTTCACACGTTGCAGACTGTACACAGCCTGCGCTGAGGGTGTTGGCATGCAGGAAGATGCGGTTTTGCAAAAAGCACACAATGTTACTTTACAGGTGCCGCCAAAAGGAAAAGAGCGGCAGTTTTAAATTGAACCAAAGTTACATTCATTGGCTCGTTAAAGAGGAAGTGAGAGCGCCGCTGTTCTTTCCAAATCTGACAACACGTGGAAGGCCGCGCATTAGAACACACAGCTTTCGTCCCTTCACATAAAATTATTTTAAAAGGATTATCACAACTCTATCCCTGTTTCATTCATTTATATGCAACCATTTATTCATTATCTGCATAACCCAGCTCAGTGAAATTATTTTCTAGGCATAAAGAGCAGTGGCACACTCAATTTTTACTGTACTCTCTTATCACTTCACCTCATGTTTGGGAAATAACAGAATAAGAGACAAGAGTTCAGGTCCTCTGAACACTAGTATGAGGATTTCTACCTGAATTTAATTTGTTAGTTTTTATTCCCTCCTCCAGTAAAGTTAGATGAGCTCTTTCAGGAGAGAGTCTTAGTGAGTAGCTGACGAGGTGCTGGCTCTAGGTGCTGATGCCTCAGCATTCCCGCTGGCCAGGATTAATGACTGTGGCTACGCTTTGGTTTTAAACCACTGAAACCGTTTGTGAGCGTCAAGTTAACTTCAATTTCGTGAATTGAATGTGCAGTCTCGAAACGCGCCTGTAGAGGAAGTCGTCCTTACAACTGTCACTGAGTGACTCATGGGACACCCGTGGGTGGCAGAAAAAAAAAAATGGTTTCTCTACTTAAACATCATCATGTTAATGTTAATTTTTTTCCCACGATGAAGAATGATGAGACAGTGAGCATGTTTTACCTGATATTATTTTAGGGGTTTGGATCTCCACAAAGCCCTTTCTGATGAGGGTATCTCTGAAGAGCTGGCACACTCCTGACTGCAGGCGAAAGATGGCCTGGCTGGTGGTGGTCTTAGGGAAGAAACGCACACAAACACAGAGCCACGGGCAGAGGGCCATTACCACATTATCTTCATTTCACAATCACAGCAGATGTGCCAAAACAAGACAGACAGATTTTTTTTTTTTTCTTGCACCTCCTGTCTGCACGAAGGTTGAAACATTTATTTGCTGACAAGAGTGAAACACACATTTAAGAACAGCCAGAGCCCCAGGAATTTAAAACCTGTCATTATGAATGTAAAATGCTGAAGGCAGAGAGTAAACTCAAAGTTAATCAGGAGATTCCAGTAAAAACCTAACCCCCCCAAAAAAACCCCAAAAGTGTAACAGTTGGGCGACAGAGCACGTTGAAACGTAAAAAGAAAAAGCCACTCCTTAAAATCCAGTGACTCATCTCTCAAATTTGCCACAGTTCACTGATTTTTAACTCTAGTTATGCATCAATATGAAAAAGACTGTGGTGAAACACACGCATCTCTCACCAATCGTCAGCTAGTTTTCTGTGACTAACTGCTGGCAGGAAGAGATAATGTTTGAATACAAGAAAGCCTGTTACTCTGCAGACAATGCTTCGGGGCTGTCTGGGTGGAATGGGAATCTTTAGCAAGAAGAAGAAAAAGTGAGAAAAACAAAACTTTTCTGTTCAAAAACACTTTTACCAACACCGTTGCAAAGCTGTGAACCGCAACATCTATGGCTCATGTATCATTGGGCAGTGCCCAACGGCAAACCTGACTAAATCATCTAAAAGTCAGCCTGAGACGAGAGACAAATTCAAAACTTAGAAAGCGTTTCCTGTTTGCAGCACGTCTGCAGTGAGTAGGTGTGATGCTGGTAGGTGGGTCTCTAAAACTGCCAGCTCTTCAGGTGTGGCCCTTATGTGTCTGAATGTGAAAGAACTCTCGGCTGCGAATTGTACTGGTTTGGAACCTGGTTGCGGTCACGATGTACCACAGCAGGGTTTCAAATCCAAAAATAAAGGTAGAAATTTATGTCAGGACTGAAGAATGGGCTCAACTCTTTAACCAAAAATGGCTTTGGACCCAGCTGAACATGTTGGGAAGTTTTCTGAACATTGTAAACAAACAGATGGTGACATATGGTTGAGGTTGCAATAGTGTGTATTTTGTATTATTAAATTTTCAGTGGTTTAAAATAATCAACTGTATTCACTCAAGGACCCTACTTGGGTAAAGTTTGCTATTATTTGTATTTTACTTGCGTGTTTCCATATTACACTACTTCATCCTCCCACTTCACATTTTTGAGAAAAAAAACACCTTCTACTTCACTGCATTAACGTGGCAACTTCACATAACAGGAAAGAGGAAAAGTCCAAAACAGAGAAGCAGATTTATGCTCCAGAACTTTTTTTTTCCCTCCATCCCTCAAGCCTCTTATTTATAGCACCAGTTCCAAACCTGAGTCTTCTCAGGACACTTCCCATATTTCATTTCACCTATCTAACAATCCTTCACTTGTAGCTCCACTTGTAGCAGCTCCGGCAGCAATATTCTCACACCGAAGGCTTTCATTAAACTAAAATCACAGGCTTTTCTGAATTATGTCTCCATTTCTGAAAATAAACTAGACACACAAATGAAAACCATTTTGAGTTTAAGCATCAGAGTTTTTAAAGGAAATGATTGACTTTGTTCTCAATAACTTAAGTCTGATGATACAAAGCGCAGAGTGCATCAGGCTTCAGCGTCCAGCTGTTGCTCTGTGTGAAAAGGAGATGCATATATGCTGCATCAGTTCCGAACAAGTTAAGAAACTGGACGTGTCTGACATAACGCATCAGGTAGAAGAAGTAATGAGTAATAATTCTTTAAAATGTAAGTCCTGTAACCTTTAAGTCCTTTGCCGATTTTTTAGACCTCTACTTGAAAATTGCATAACAGTAAGGAAGTGAGTAAATCCCTGCAACTACAAGGTCTATTTGAATACTTCTGGAGTCATAGTAAAGGGAAATTTACATGTATATGTGTTATTGGTGAAAAATAAATGAAGATGCCACACAGCACAAATGTAAAAAGTTTCAGGCTCATCTTAAAAAAAAACTTTCAGCATTAATACAAATATCTCTTTGGGATGATGAGCTGCAGCTCAAAGCCTTTATCAAATCATAGTACAATACATGAACCTCATCCCTCTGAAAAAGTGAAGCTGAACAAATTAGGTCTCTAAAAAGTCGTTTTGACAAAACTTGGCACAATCTGTTCTCAAAGTCCCCCAATTGGGGGACATCAGGTTTTAAGGGTGTAGATACTCCTGTCACTGGAAACTTGTCTGCAATCAACAAAGGGAATTTAAGAGTACTTATGATTACATTGGTATAAAACCCCATTCTGAATAACAGAATTAATAATAGACAAAACAACTGATTAATCAATCAATTTAATAATCAATGAGGCAAAACCAAACTGTTCTGTTTCACTGAATCTACAGAAATCCTTTACCATTAACGGAGGAACAGTTTTAGCAGGAATAAGAACACTTTATTGAGGTGCACTCCCCAGGCCAAGTTCTTGTAACACTCAACAGAGAAGCAATAAAAAGCGTCCTGAGTGGAAACGTCTCAGATCATCATTATACCATCTACAGACCACCAGAGATATGAGTGAGGTCGACTGTGCAGAAGCAGAAAAAGCCCACTGCCATGTGAAAAATAAGCATGTCCAGCTGCCCGGCACAAACAAAATGAACAAAAGTGAACTTTTTTTTTTTTTTTTTTTGGTGTGCAGCACCTGATGTCTAAGTCTGGTATAAGGGGAATTTCATAGGAAATAAATTATTATTAGAGAGGTTTTATAGGTCCCTCTTGGAGTGTTTGTCAGCCAGTGTAGGAACCACTTTATGGCTTCATTGGATTCTTAAGTGCAAAACTGATGACAGGCTCTCGCCTGGATGCACTGGGTTACAGAAACAGGTGTTGTTATGAGGATTGTGAGCTGTGCTGTGGTGTCAGTGCCTTCCTGCCAGTCGTCTCATCTATAGATATCAAAACAAAGACACACTTTGTGGCTCTGTGCCTGCTGCTGCTCGCATGGGTTTAGCAAATCTCCCACACAAAAACAGCCCAGTAAATCACAGAAGAACTCTTTTGCTTCTGAGGTGCAAGGTTTTGTGTTGTTCAGTCTTTAGGTTATGAGGCCATTTGCTTTCTGTTTGATGTAAAAGTAATTTCTATTCCTCCTACAATTGTTTCAGATTTCCTTTTAAAGCACCTCTAAATCTACTGCATGGCTGAAACGTAAAAGTTTCAAGTGTTGAGACAATAAAGGTTTAATTAGCCAATAAACATGTGAATAACTCATCAGCTTAAACAGAAAATGTCATAATTATTTTACCAACAAACTTTTTTGGTTCTTGTTCTGTGTAACTTACAAGATGAGATTCACTTTTTTCACACCCCTGGTTTTTTTCTCAGTTCTGTAACTTACCCTGAGATCAATCACCCGGTTGTCCAGCTTGGTGTCCTGGTTAACGGTGGCTCTGCCTTCCTGAGGGCAAACCAAGAACATTATCACAAAAAAGGCTCCCAGACAATGAAATATTCAACAGTGTTGAACTGCTCAGCTCATCCCATTTACACAAGAGGTACGGGGTGGGGGGTCAGTCGTGTAAATATTGCTAAAAACCTTTCCAAACCTATTTTTTATTTTTTTACCGTTTTTTTTTTTTACCCTCTTGCAAACTGCAGTAACTGAGCACAGCACAGGTTACAGCTTCTACATGTACAACTGAGTTTCAGGCAGTAACAATGACAGAACCCACTGCAACAAGAAAACACATCTGCCATCTAAAACAACAGGGAACCAGGAGAGAAAAACGGGGGGAAAAGTAAATGTTTCATCACAGGAGGAACCACTGCTTCCAGGGTCATGCATGTCGGACTTCCTCTGGAGATCTACTGGGGTTTGAGCTAATAGCCTGTGTAGCCACATCCTGCTCTAAACTGCCCCATGCAGAGGGACAAACTGCTGGACAGGTGGACAGTCAAATAGACAGGGCTGTTGAGGCTTGAGTCTCTGGGGGCAGCAGGTGCTGCTACAAGTGTATGACTGTCTGAATCCCTGCAGAAAACATCTGAGATGCTGCTGCAGCTGCAGAGGTTGGCAAACAGATAAACACAGTCAGCCTCACAGCGATACAGCAAGATCCATATTTGCTCATTGCAAATGATACCATAACAAAACTGGATATGATAACCAGTGATCTGTATGGAGTGTACTCTGCCTCTCACCCGTGTCAGTTGGGACAGACTTCAGGTCCCAGCAACCCTCTACAAGACACAGCGTGAATAGCTAAAGAATGCATATGAAGAGATAGAGAAAAAAAGAATAGCTGCTGACAAGTCAAACCTCTTTTACTGCATCTATTACACATTAACAGTAACACCACTAAAACAGGACAGAATTTCCACCTCGTCCTATTTAACAAGACACAAAGTTTTCTGTGTTGTAGTTACAAAGCCACTTTGAAAGAAAGAATAAACTATTCTTATCAGAACAATTGATCAAACAAACTGCAGTTGAGGCAGCAATTTACAACAGCAGCTTTAAACGTAAACAACCACGTATAACACTTTGACTGTAGCTGGTGAAAGAGCAGCTTTTTCAATGCATCGCAATTCTGTGGAAAAATTCAGCACCACCACTAAATTCTTTCATTTTTAGAGAGATCCCAAAACACTGACTGCTGGCTCTGATAAGGAGGGAGCGATGACGCAACCATCTGCATTGAGAGGGGCGGGGTTAGATTAAATTACTCAATCTTCCAAAAACACTTATCTCTATTGTCCTTGGTATTCAGAGTAGGTGTTAATTGTCAGATATTTTATTTTTATTTTAAAATCAGTATTAATCTATCCACGTTTGGTGCAGAGACTTTCAAAAACAGTCTTCAATGCTCAACATATCCTTCAGTCTTTTTAATAGTGTGAAAACCTTCAAATAAAACAATGAACAATCCATGCCATTTATAGGTAAGAAGAAAAAAAAACTCTGGATATTATACAGTAATTAGAAACTCAGATGACACATGCCCTCCTCCATCCACCCTCACCTCTTCCCCTTCTCCATCGGGTCTGACAGCATCCTCCAGCTGCAGGGGGAGACGAGGTTCTGCCTGGCTGATGACAAAAATCTGACAGGAGAAGAGAAACAAACAGCATTTGTGCAAAGAAACACAAAAGTTTCCATTAGATGCTTAGAAAATGGAAAGTACTGAGACTCCACACACAGACAAAAGTAAAAGCCCCTTTAATGTGTTAAAACCTCACATGGGTGTGAAACACTGCTAAAGCGGACTCCTGGGTCTCTGGGCTGCTAAGAATCAAGTATGTGTCTGCCAAACAAAATGTGACAGCACATATTTGGTTGTTTACCCTTTAACGATCATGTACTATGATGAGAGGAAGGGTTAAATGTTTACTGCCTAACATTTACCTGCCTGAACTAAAAGAAATGTGAAAGAGTTTAAACTGTTCAGGCTGGAAGGTAAAAAAAAAAACAAAACACGATAAGTCTTAGTGTTTTTATTCATATGTAAACTGGGATGGTTGTGAATTAGAGTGTATAATCTTGTGTGTGATAGTGGTGAAAGTAAGCTAACCCTCTCTATGTGGAGCTCCACGTCCTGCTGGGAACAGCTCTCAATCTTCTGCTCCACTTTCCTCACCACCGCCTCCACGTCTATGATGCTCTCCTTGGTGATGCTGGAGGAGTGCGAGCAACAAACAGCACTTAGAAAACAAACTCATCCGTTTGTGTAAACACAGCATCGGTGTTAAACTCTGACCCATGCCGGCAGACAAGCTTTTACATTTTTCACAATGTAACGTGGAGAAAACGGTGGGAGTTACGGGTGAGTGATTTTTGACTGCTGTGGTGTTTTTTGTCCTCCCTAGTCATCCTCAAAATACAACTACTGAGGTGACATTTCCCGACAGGGGAAAGGGGGTAGTTGAGATACCACAAGAGCTTGTGGCTTTCATAACAAACTACATCCATTTCTTTTTCCTGGTTTGATCAGCCTGCTGCAGCAGAGTATAAAATGTTGGAGAACAAAAACACAACTTTAACCCATTTTAAAGAAGAAAACTCAAACAGATTTGCAAATAAACTAGAACCAGTTTATTTCAGCACAAAGTTCTACCACTTTATCATTCTTCACATGAAGCATGAGGGATGTGGCGTAAATAAAGGGAAGCAGTCGAGCTGTTTTGGGGGGTGGGGGGGTTTATCCATCATTGCATCAGATAGCAGGGAAGTACCAAGATCTACAACAAAAACTGATATTGAAAACAGTGGTGAGAATTTCCCCCATCACATTGAAATGAAAGTAAAAAAAAAAGCATGCATGTTTTTGATGTTGTCGCTCTCGGTTTTCAAACAATGCTCTTTCTATTCAGGCTCCTCGTTGAAACTCAGCCCAAGCTATGGCAAACACCACCCACAGCCAAATGGCACAAGGCCAGATGGGGAAACCTGCTGTAATCCGTCACTCTTCCTCATTAAAAAGCAGTAATGAGGGACTGAACACTGGGACGCTGCTGCCCCTTCAGCCTCGCAACAGCTGCCACCGCAGTCCCTCCCTTCTAATAGATCAGTAAAATAAATAAATCTGCACATTAATAACCTCCGCTGCTGGGCCCCGAAGACTGGTGGTGACAACACACTGAGACTGAAATTTGACAATGTCACAGCAAGAGGAGACATATGAGACAGAGAGAAGAATGATGATGGTGAGGTTTGCAACCCTGCTTCCAAACTGGTTTTTCCTTGGGTCAAATAAAAAGGGTTTGCTACAATAACTATCAAATTTAAATGTAAAATAGGGTCAGTTTTGACAAACACAACTCAGAACCTACATAGAAGAATGACTGAGTATTTGCCAGAGTAAAAATATAACAAAGAGCTCAGAGTTTTCATATCAACATCATTGATTAAGACATGAAGAAGTTACTATGAAGGACTGGAAAGTCCTCAACTCAGCCCTTCTTCAACTTGGTTGCCTTTGGCTCTAAAGGTCCACAATCATGATCGACTGTGGCCAAATGACTAACAAAAGTGTGTAATTTTCATGACCTTATGAAGAGTTGTTCATATAAAAATCAAACTAGTTAAGCTTCCCTACGAAAGCAACATAAGAAAATATTTGTGAAATAAGGTCAAATCAACTTTTTATGTGACATACAGGTGCAGTGGTTTGGAGTAGGTCAGTTGATGTTCACTCAATTATGAAGTTAAACCAAAACCAACAAACTGCACATAACACTCATTTCTTCTGAAGGACGTCAACACAGCAAAGGTTTCAGAGCACATATACCACCTAATTTCACTGAGTGTGAGACGAGGAGGACGACTTGGATATCTAACGCAAGACAGAAAACTCCCCCATACAAAGTCACCTCTGCCTTCAGCATGATTATGAGAGGATTTCCTTTTAATCCAGGGTCTCACTGAGCTTGTCAATCATCACACCAAAGTATGTGAAACTGGATGTGGAACAGAAAGCCGCAGGAACTGAAGGCGCCACCTGCTCTTGCTGATAAATATAAAATACGCAGGACATTTTGGTAATAAGTGTGTTTAAAATCCATTTGGCAAACTTTTAGATTCCAGTGAGACTTTTTGCTGTTTTTTTTTTTTTTTTTGTCTGTTTTGTTTTGATGGAAGACAATGTTGTCTTGGCAACTGTGTCATCAAGTTCACTTGCTTTGCTGTTAGGTGTTAGTTTTGCAACGCACCGACACAGGATTGCAGAAACAGATTGAAGAACTGCGGAACATAAAGCAACTGTTACACAAACGTATGTATATGGAAGGGATAAATTGATATATTTGCTTATGCTTAGTGTCTATCTGCACCAAATAAAGCTGTATTTGTATAATGTCACAATTCATATCAAGTGAAGAGGAACTGTGGTACACTGAAGGGTTTGTAATACGTCTTACAAGCACGGTCAGGGTGTCCGGCCAGCCGAGGTCAAGGCTTGCTTTGACCTAAGCGCCAGTGGCTCAACATCAGTGAAAAAACACTTGTGTGTGTGTGTCGGATTTTATGAAATCTTCTATGTACTGCAACAAGACTTCTGCATGGTCTCATTCACAAAACATGAACACAATAAGTTTGTCGTAAACTGATTCACACAGGCAGTGAAACATGTCATTTCTGACACGTTTACAGTTAAGTTAAAAATAAAGATTCTTGTAATTTTAGCCATTTACCTGAAAACTTTCAAGTTACAGTCATGTAATATAACTTTTAGCCTCTCTACTTTAACTTGAATATGTTAAACTCTATTTATCAAGGGGTCAAATGTATCTGTTAAAAGAAAGAAAACATTTTTTTTTTCCAAACATGGTCTTTAGTAAGTGAAATATATCTCAATAAAGCTCATCAGTAGTGGTCTTGGCCAATTTAGAATATATTTAAGATCACTGTCCATCACTACTGTGAAGTATTTTCCAATCAATTTTGCTGCACTTAGCTTCATTTGAACACTTTATCTTTTTAGAATTTAAAATTCAGCAGACTGCTTCAGTCTTATGTCACATAATCATAAACACCAGTAATGCAGTGTGAGTGGAAACCATGCATGCTCTTACTGTCACAGTACATGTGTGATTTGCAGGTGATGCTATACATACTTCTTTTTGTGCAGGTTCATCTTAGTGTAATTTGTCTACAAAAAGCTTAAATGTAGCTTGGTAAAAAAAAAAAAAAACTGGTTAGGTGGTTAACATGAACAATGGAAAATACTCGCCCCTGCCTCCGATGATATATCTTGTTGTCTACTGTACTGGATATTCTGTGTGATAAAACACACTACTTTGTGGCTCATTTCAAAGCGGGGAGAGAAGCTGGAGAGTGGCACAGATCAGAAAAAAGGGTTTCAGGGTCTGCTGAGTTTATGAAGCTACAATGATGGAGTCCAACATATCTCTAAACCCTGCTATGTTTGCACCATTTTGCCAACAGCTGTCAGTGGAAACATTTTCTATCAACTTTTCAGATTCCTCTGGAAGAATGGGAGAACATACTAATCTGGAGCATTTAGTTTCATGCAATGTCTACATTACTCAAGCTGCATGCTAACTGCTTTTCTGGTGTGGCCGATTATAGTTTGCCCAATTTGGCAACACCTACAGAAAAGCCACTTAAGTAACACACATTAAGGTCTTCCATGTTAAATTCACTAAACACTGGGCGTACTGCAAAGCAAATCCTTGTTTTGAAATCACTCTTCTGCATATTTGACTACCTGAGGCAGCATTATTTTAAGCCGTCTCCTCTCCATATCTTTCAATACAGTACATATCCTCTGAAAGCTGCATTCATTCATATTCTATCAGTAATGGGCCACAGTTTAGCTGCTAACATGACTAATGATGCTTGGCACTTAAGCAAGCCTTATTCCTCTGATCCAAGCTGCTGTATCTGCCATCTTGACAGGAAGTGCTCCATTAAAACACGGCTGTATTCCACCCTGTTAAAAGCCAACGTTGGCTGTCAAGTGAAAAATGACTGATGTGCCCACCCTCCCCCTTCACTCTGAATGTGTGAAAATGGATCAGCGGACGATCGGGGCCCAGGATTTTCCCACCATTGTTTTTGCCGCGTCTGACAGGAAAAACAGTCTCGGTACTCACTTTGCGGCAAACTTGACCATCTGCTTGCTGGCACGATCTCCCACTGCGACCAGTGCTTGCACGTTGAACTGCTGCTGACGCAGGACCAAGAAGCATTGCTTCCCTGGAAACGAAGCGACAACAATAGATAGTGGAGGCTTAACGGGTTTGTCATGACAAGACCCTGGGCAGTCGGTTTGAAGCAGAGTAAGTCTGATCAGCATTTAACTCTCGAGGAAGAAAGTGTCCCACAGCTGCAGGGATCAGGTAGAGTATCAAACATTTGTGAACAGAGGCTTGTCTTTGAAGAGCTCTGTGTGGAGAAAGTGTGATTGCTACCCTCCTATCAAACATGCACAAACACACACCTACCAAGAGCGTAAACAATTAAGCCAACAAAAACTAAGGGCAGAAGATAATGGGACCACCCAAACACTTTGAAGTTTGCTGCCTGTGAGAAGGAGGAGGGTGGTGGGGATAACAGCAATGCTAAAATCCCACCAACAGAAGCACCTCATCCCACACTAAATCAGGATGTTGTTCTGCTCACGCGGACATCCTACAGCGAGCACGGAGAATGAAAACACAAGTGGATGGGAAGTGACTCTTGACTCTGGAAGTTATCTTGGAAAGGAAATGGCAAAAAGACCATCATCGTTAAGGCCTCAGTTTATTTGTAATCACAGTTTTACCACAGCAGGAAAAAAAAACCCAGCAGGTGAGTTTTTTTAAGGGCGTTGTAATAACCGTGTAAAGTTCAGTGGGCTCATTGTATTCAAATAGAGATGCTTCATAGCTGGAACTGAGGAAGGACAGGTTGTCAGATCTTCCAGCTGGCAGTGACATGCTAGTCTGACAATGATATCAAGAATAACCCCTGGTTGTCAAACTACTTGACAAGGAGACACTGAAAAAAAAAACAGCTTTCTAAGTACACATGATCCTAGAAAGGGGGTTAAGTCTTATTAAATTCTCATTTTATTTTGGGTTTGCTTGGTGATTAATGGCGTGTGATGTTACAATCAAAGCTGCCCCTTTCTTTTATGGTCCTAAGAGAGTGATGTCACTTATTGAAAAAATCCAACAACATGGAGTTAAAGTCGACTGGCACCGCTGTTTGATTTTGAAGTAAAAGGAGAGCTGTGGAGAAATGGCCCAGGGGCAGATGCTTTTGAATGCTGAGTGCAGTACACAGAGGATTAACACAGAGAGCATCTCATCTTGGCTGTTTTTATCCTTCATACCACAGAAAACAGCCAAAGAAAAAAAAGAAAAGAAAGAAAGAAAAGAAAAAACGGTGAACAAAGGGTTTTTTGGGGAGGGATGAAAATGAGAGGGTGCACTGATCTCACCTTTGGCTCGACTAGTATGGACTCGAGCACGCAACCAGATCAGCTGGTCAGCTTTCGCAGGAGTGAGGTCTTGGACCAGCACCAACACCCTGTCTGGCTCAAAGAAACATACAAAAAAAAAATTTTTATTACTTCAAAGAACTTTTCTTCACTTGTTTTGAGAACCCTCCTCGTCTTCCCTTCCCGACTCCCAAAGGCAGAAAGGATTACGAATGAGCATGCATGTGCACGCGTTTAAGCAAGCACAATAAAATGCTCAAATTACAGGCATGCCTAATAAATAAGACACACTAGGAGGCCTGCTGAAAGCTGTCTAAAACTCTGCTTTTCTCTTTGAGTTTTATGACAAATTGACTTTAGTTTCACCTCTATCACTCTGAGGCATGCTTACTCCTTATTATTGGAGGGCAATGGAGGCAGACACCGAGGCTAGACCAGAGAAAACAGAGCCTGCCCCTTTGGCTGAGAACTCTCCATCAACCCACATAAAAGACTTCACCGTTCAACCCCCCCACCACCACCCCCAACCATCCCTGTGGCTGAGCTTGGCATGCAGGTGAGGGAGGCCTTGCTTTGTCTGCTGCCACTGGAGCTGAAAGAGCACCTAGACAGATGGACGACGTCAACAGGTCCTTCTGCCGCCTTAGTTTTCGGAGTGGTCTCAAATGCTGTTAGAAAGATTATCACCGACCTCGCTGAAACCATGACCAAGTGACACTGAAGGCATCTTTCGTGATGTTTATCAGTTATCAGCCACACTAGTAATGTACTTTCTTCTGCAGGATATCTTACTTTACTAAAACACGTTAAACAGGGAAATAAAGCACTTAAATCTGTGTGTAAACCTGTTTACCAACTAAGCACCTGAATCACGTGTGACTTTAGATAAACTGTAATGATGACTTGTTTTCTTGAGTGTAGTTCAGGCATGTAAAGTGATCTTGTGCTTTGTCGCTGCAGCTTGCCTCCCATTATTTTTGGTAGATCGTAAAGCATTAAGTTTCAGCAACGTCATTTACTTGTAAGCACCAAATGATTGACAGGAAACTGAGAACACTGCAGCGTGCAGATAAGTAACAAAAGGCATTAAACTTGAGGAAAAAAAAAAACATTAAAACACGTTTTTATATCATTCAACCCTTTGTGTTTAATACATGTGCTGTATTATCTCACTCTGTTCATCTGTTTTTCACGCTTTGTTGTAAAAAATAATTAAATATGTCTGGAATACGGTTTTCCTTCAATTTGGTATCATGCTTTTGTTTCTGTTTGTGGAAAAGACACAAAGCAGCAGATAACATACATATGTTCGTTTGTCACAAGTCCAGCGCGATGCTTGAGACACAAGTGAAAACAGCACAAATGTGTATATATAATAAAAAGACCAATTTTATTCCTTCATTTGCAAACCATTCACAAGTTATCAATTTTCATTATCCTCCTGTTATTTTTCCCAGATACAAGCGAGTGTGTGAGAGAGGATAACATCCATACTAACCAAGCTTTTGTTGGGACTGAACCATGGCTGAAACCCCGTATCTGTCCTTGGCAAAGTCCTTAAAAAAAACATAAGAGCACAACACACCTATTAGTGTGTACACATTGGAGACAGTTCTGCTACTTTCATCACACAAGTATCTGACGTCTGTCTGTCTGCTCTGAGATAACAGACAGAACAGATAACAATTCTTATCTTGATCTTTGGTAAAAACTGTAACGCAGAACATAGGAACACAGGATCAGACGTGCAGGTATTTTGCACTCAAATTATTCCAACGGTGTGAAAGCGGTGGTCACAGAATCAGGAAGCTGGTGTTATAGGAGGGGTGGAGTGATCTGTTGGTGATACTTACATCTTCTTCTGTGTTTTGTTGTTCAGCAGCCTGAAACGAAAAAAGGAGACAGAGTTGTTAAAGTTGGTTGCAAATAGATAGTCCTCGTTTTTTGGTTATTGGATTCAAAAGCGAAAAAGAAAAAAAAAAAAAAGAGCTTCAAAAACACTCAGTTTCAAATGGAAGGACATTTTGCTACAACAGTCATGTAAATTGTGTTTTTATCTTGTGCCATCAGGGATTTGAATAAAAAGAATAAATCATAGCTCAGTCCAAGAGCCAAGTCTCAGATCCCTGGAATGCACAGCTCTTGTAGACATTACTCCCATGCATCACAGACAATGAGTAATGGCAGCAGGAGATATTGCTATGTAATAGAAAACTGTGTAATTGGACAGATATTCTTTATCTCTGCACCAACTTGTGGGCAAAATGACTTCCAGAGTCCGATGAGATCGAGTCTGGGCAATGCTACAGTTCCATTTTCTATGCAAATTGATATTGGTGAGCAGAAATGGTTGGTGGCAGTGGAGTGAATTGGAATCAGCCATCCTTGATATGATAAACCAGCCACATGATGGATGATATTGCAGCTTATGATCAACTGAATATAGACCTGCTATAGCCATAAAGCCACATCTGTCCCACAAAAGCGACAAATGTTTGCAGTAGAAAAGCGGAGCTGAAGGTAACACACACTCAATAAACATTCAACTCAGCTTTCAGGTCTTCCCTGAGGCAATGCTTACTATGCCACACTGATGTCAGCAACCAGTGGAGCCAACAGTGACAGCACCTACTTCCTCCATGAAATCATTCTGACTGGATGACTTCAGCTGGAAGAATGTATGCTGCTTTCACATCTCAAAGCCACCTGAGTGATGACAGCACTGCACAGGGTGTCAAACTACACTCTTTTCTTAAGACTTCTTTCCTAAATTGTGCAGATTTTGAATTAAGGGAAAGCCCAAGGAAAATATGCAATTCCTTCTTCCTGAACTACAACATAAACAGGTTGCAGACACTTTGGTATTAACCATCAGATAAAGAAACCAAAGCTGTAGGAGAATGGTTTCATCTTCTGTCGGGACAACATGCCAGCACCTACAGAGCTCTCAGTGAAGCAGATCTTGGCTGAAAAATGCATTATATATACACAGTACTTGATAGTCCTCCCTACTCATCTGAAGTAGCACCGTGTAATGTTTTTTTCCCCCCCCTTCTGCCTAAAATCATGTCTCCCCTCAAGGAATCCAAATTCAAATGTTTTCCAGATTTCAACCCTTTATTTAACCGTTAAGTCACACTGAGATTTGCACCTCAGTTGCAGGTGAGCCCTGGTCAAGAAAAGCAACAACTGCTACAGACAGATAAAACTTTATTTGATTTAGATAAATCAAAGAACTTCTACTTTCAAAAACAGTGTACAGTCCCAACTAGAAACACATACATAAAGATGACAACAACTCTGAAATCTGGGTTTTGAAGGAGCTGGCGGGTATGAACCGAGTCAGCTTCAGGTTTTTTTGCAGACAGTTCCAAGAAGCACTGGCTGAGTAACTAAAAGCCTTGTTGCCAATTTCTGTCCTCATGTGTGGAATATCATACAGAATGGTACTTTGTGATCGCAGGCTGTAATGGCTATGATTCTTTAAGGTTAATAAGGTGCCATGGTAAGACGGAATTTGACCTAGTATTGCTTTATACAGAAAAATATTAAAGTGAACTAGTCTCCTTGCTGTAAGTGATGTCCAGTCTACTACCTGGTACAGAATACAATGTGTGAGGGATCTTGAGTCAGTAATGAACCTCAGGGCTCCAAGGTCTAATGCATGCAGGCAGGCGTTTTGGGCATACATGTAAAGAATATCACCGTAATCAAGCAGTGGAAGAAAAGTGGCTGAAACCAGGTTTTTCTAGCATGGAATGAAAAGCAGGCTTTGTTTCTGAAAAAGATACCCAGCTTCAGCTTCTTAGTGAGCTGTTCAACGTGGGACTTGAAAGATAATGATTCATCAAGCATGAACCTAAGATATTTATATGATGAAACCAATTCAATTGGCTTATTTTGCAGGGTGAGAATCTGAAGCAGAGTGTGATGATCTTAAAGTGATCGGGCAAATATCATTAATTTAGTTTCATCTGCATTAAGGACCAATTTCAACTTATAAAGGTTTTCCTGAACAATGCTGAAGGCAGATTGTAGTTTGCAGAAAGCATTGTCTAGAGAGGGGACAGAGCTATACAATACGCTTATCTGTGTATAAGTGTGCATTTACATTCAGAATACCTTGACATGGCTCATTTATATAAATAATGAACAGAAGAGGACCTGGGATAGAACCCTGTGGAACTCCAATACATACAGGTACCTTTTCAGAAGTTAAACCATCAACCTGTACACATTGTGATCTATTTGTCAAGTAGTCTTTAAACCAGTCAATAGCTTTGGTTGATATACACACATCAAACAACGTCTGTAACAATATATTATGATCCTATGTGTCGAATCCCTTAGATAAATCAATAAATAAAGCAGCACATTCCTGATTTGAATCAAGAGCGACCAGTAAATCATTTATGACTTTCTTAGTTGAAGTAGTTGTGCTATGCTTCGTATGAAAGCCAGACTGAAACTCACTCAAGACATCATTGAAGAATAGAAATTCCTTCAGCTGATCACACACCAGGTTTTCCTAGAATTTTGGAAAGAACAGGAAGCTTCAAAATGGCACAATTATTATTGAGGCTTGTGGACTTAATAGAAAACAGACTTAATAGTTTTCCAGAATTTATTCTTGAATCTAAAATCAAAGTTGAATTCAAAGATTTAAAGAAGAAACCAGCAGAGCTTCAGGGACAACTTATAGAAGTTTGAATGGAGTGCTTTGATCAGTGAATGCAGCAGTGTGTTGGTGTAAAAGGGGAATATATAGTGAAGGTGAAAGGAAGTAAAATCTCAGTCCTCTTCATTGAAATGGGATTAGAGCTTTAGCCACACCTTGTGTAAGCCAAAACGGGACCCCCTTTCTATAGAAGCTACTTAAAAAAACATCAGGTAACAGGGGGGTATAAGCTTTCTACTGTGGAACCAGGCATGTGCTATCAGTTAGCTAAGATTACCAAAGGCTGAGTCAATATATTCTTTCTTCTCAACATAAAAGGAAAAATGTTTTCAGCATATATACAGGTAAAACAGGTAACTAAATTTATTTCAGAGTGCACAGACATCCAGATAAAGGTGGTGTACTGGCCAAAAATATTTATATTTTGAATTCATTTCTTTGTTTTCTAAAAAAATAAAAAAAGACTGAATAGTCTCTTGCAAAAAAAGCAGGTTTTATTGATTAAAAGGTAACAAGAAGGACATCCCTAAAGGATCCCATGTTTTCCGTCAATTGACAGCAAACAGTTCTTCCTTCACATTGCAAAATTACAAAACCCATTAGATTTTTATTTAAGTGTCTGCACCAGTTAGGATATTCCTCATTTAAAATGCAACAAGCAGATGTGCTGCTGTTCACTTTATTATATTCTGCATAGTTTTGTGTCACCCCCAACAAATGGGCTGTAGAGAACGATTCATGGCAACGCTTTGCTGTAGCTTTCCCACATAAAGTCTGAGCATTTTTATGTCCTAGTTCTTTGGAGCGAGGCAAGACTGACAGGAGGACTGGACACAGGTGACAGCTGGTGCCTTGTAGCGATGCTGAAAGCCTCATGTTAGCTTTTCACTCTGTGTCACTCACACATGACAGACTTCACCTTCATCCTGTTCCATCCTGCTGTTTCACTGGATGTGTGATTAAAAAGAAATAATAATGAATAGAAACAAATGAGGGACATATTTCCTAGCTGCACTGAAGAAGCTGGTTTGAAAGTTTGTTACAAGGTCTCAAAAAATAGTACAAAACGCAACTACGTGGTAACAGACCTGAAGCCCTGAAATAATAATAATAATAAAAAAATAATCTTCAAACACAAAAAGAAATTTTCTATGAAGAAGAAAGCTCACTTTTTAAGCAAATTAGTCTTTAATGGGCTTAGGCAACAGATTCAATTCAGAAACTAAACGTCACATCTTCTGCAGGTAACTTCTCCAACTGTTAGTATCAAAGTGCATGTGACTAAAATTCTAACAGATTTACATGAATTTCACCGCCCCTGTTATTTTCTTTGTTGGTTTAAAAACGAGAAGCTGCTTGAACATCTTCAAAGTAAAAATAATTTCAACAAGTCACTGTCAGCAGCTAGTGGACAGTTGTGTAAAAGCCCTAAATGCTGCCAAAATGATAACTTTTAGCTTTTCATATTCCTCTGAGAATAATACACTTTGCAAAGAATGTTTCATGCATGTATCTTTACAGAGTTGTAACAGTAATACAGTATGTGTGTTACATGTATTAGAAATCAATTGTCTAAAACAAATCTAACGGTGGTGATATCCGATTGGATTATAAAGTCTGGACATCATAACTAGTATGTGGAAAGTAACCATAAGATAGACACATCCAAAAAGTTCACAAGGCTTCATTAAATGCCATGACTTTAGATACCGGTGAAATACAGAACTTCATTTATCATTCTGAACTATGCCGCACTGGTAACAGTTCCACGGGCTTTGCTGGATATAACGAAACATATAATCAGTCTGCACATGTATGTGTTTGTGGCAACTGCGTCCTGTCTGCCAGAGATGAAAGTGGAGGTCATTATTGAGTTACTAAATTTTTTCTGCATAAAAAATATATATAACAAGTGATCAAAAATGTAAAGAATGTTTTAGTTACTGAGTACATGTCCGTAAGACCTTTTAAAGGCAAGATTGTTTAAATAAATGTGACTTTTACTATGTGGAATTTCTGTAACGTCATGTTATCTGCATGCACTGCCATTCAAGAAGAAAATAGCACTTTGTGTGGGTCAACATAAACACAGCCAAAATGGCAGGAATACTTAAACAATGGACACTCTCGCCCCCCTGTCGGCTTACCAACCCTGCTGGGCCCACAATGCCCACCAGAGAAACATGTCACAGTCTAACCAGCTGTAAAAAGGGTGGCGGATGTGAAACATCAAAACAGAAAAACACCAAAAAACTGACCAGCTTGGCCTGTTTCTCAGCCTTCTTTGCAGCTTTCTCTGCTTCCTTCTGCTGTTTCTTCAGGGCTTTCTTTGACTGAGCCTGCTGCTCCTCCTCTGTCGCACTGAAACAGGGAGAAACACATAGCATAAACATAAAAGTCAGCTTCCAGCCTCTATTTCTTTTGCATCCCACAAGGAAGGAGTTGACCGCCTGGGAAAATTAATTCTGAGCCATCACCACCTCCAGCTTTTAAGTCGGTGCAAGCCTTAATCCTATTGTTCTTTCAAACAAAGTGGCTTCAGCCTGAAAGAATGAATGAGTGAGAGGAGCAACTGAACCTGAGATGTGAGATAGTAAGATTAGCTAGATAAACACCATGGCTCAGTAAGCTGACAAACACTTTAACGCTGTGACTAAATTTGTGGAGAATGCAGTTTATCTAATTATGATAACAAATTTATTTTATATAAAAGGTAAAGATGTCATCATTTGCTACATAAAACACTACACACTGTCGGTGTAGATAAGCTGTGACATTTGCCTGCAACTGTGGTTGCAATGGGGAGAAATACAAAACCTGTTTGTACTTCAGTTAAGCTTCTAAATCCTGATTTCAAATTCTGTTAAGAAATACTGTCTTTGAAATTCACGACCCAATGTCCAGTGCTGGCCCACATTTATGCAAAGGTGATAACCCTTTACTTTTGGTCACAGACTAAAGGCGGCAAAAGATGAAACAGCAATAAACCAGCAGTGCATAGAGCTGATCGTAAACAGTCTGAACTTTGTGCATTGCCATTAACTGCAACAGTTGTGTGCTGGGATTGCAGGTGAATAAATAAGCAGTTTGCTTTTTGAAAAACACCAGGTGTCTTGACCTGAAGGAAGCCCATGAGGACTGTGGGAGCTGCCCTTGTTGAGTCACAGGAAATAACAAGGACCAAAGGACAACTATGAATAGCAATAAAACCTAAACAAAAGCTAAAATCAAAACATATTATGACTTCCAAGGGAGGACTTTAGACCACAATTGTACTTCCTCTACTGGCAAATATGATATTGACACTGCTGTTCCAGCTGACAGAAACCTCCACATTTCTCCAGAATGCCTTAAAACTACATTTTAAACTCTATATTTATAGTAATTTCACTGATCCTCTAATGAATTTAAAGGGGGAGAAATTAAAATTGATATTTAATCGATAATTGAAACAAACAACAAATGGGTTACTTGTGCCTTATATGGCTGTGCTTAAGCTTTGGCTACACTCAGATGAGATGTGAAGTAGATCAGTTAAGAGAAACAGCTTAATCAAATGAACATTTTTAAGGGGTAAACACATTAACCTTACTGCACCAGTTTTTTATGTTAAGATGGCACATGCATCATTTATTGTATTGGCTTCTGAGAAAAGTACAATAAAAAATTGATAACTGTTTAACATAAAACAAATCTTATTTTTGCGGAATATATTAATAACACCTTTTAGTTTATCACAGTTAGTATTTGTTGTGCTATAACTGACAGTGAAAACACAAACAGTAGGCAGTTTCAGTTCTGTTATTTGCAGGACAAGCAGAAGTTTTGACAAATGAGGCTTTATTTTTCTACTTTTTTTTATCATTCGCTGTAAACAGATACTTTAAAATCATTTAAGCCTATTTGACACGCCAAACCACATTGTCTGCCTAACTCCACACTGAACTGTTAACGTGGCTCACGACCAGAGAAACTGACAGAATCTGACAACAACGTACAAAGCCAAAAACTCACAAGCTTAGCTTTCAAATCGAAAGTTAAATGTGGTGTTTTGACTGCTTCCTTTTGTGTTGAATTGTATATTTCTGACACTTCAGACTTTCTTTTCACACAAGCATAACTTTATATTATCTTCATTTATAAACTGTCAGATGATGCAATCTACTGCACGCTAGCAGCTAGCCATGCTAGCACAGTGCAGAGTTAAACGCCCTGATGAAGCTAAGAGACCGAAGTCACGGGAGACGCAACTCTGACACTGTTCTTACCCTTGAACTTCCTCTTTCGTCATGTTGAGCTATATTCTTTGAGTATAACGAAAAATATTTTCAACTGTTTGCTAAAGAGAAGCACCGCATCAGCTGTTCAGAGCATGGACATGCACAGGAAGGAAGGACCTGTTTTGATGAAGCACGAAATACCGGATGCTTGTCTGTCCGGCAAGAAACGAACTACAGACTGTAGTTCCGGCAAATAATATTTGTCCGGTGGATTGACGGAGTAGCCTAAATATCCTCCTATAAACAAAATAAAGGAAATTACTTAATCTTACGAATACTGTATTTGGAGGATATATTGCTTCAAAACGGGTGCTTTGCTGTACATTTTCAGAACAAATGGTAATAAAAATCTTCAATATATTCTTGAAATGAAAAGGCAACTTTGTCATGTGAACTTGTCTAAATAACACTGACCTTTCTGGAGGTAGAGGTAACTTCAGAAAGGTCAGCTTTTGTTCAAATAGCATAGTGAATTAGACTAAACTGTAAAGTATTTAATGATAACAGATGACAACAAATATCATGCATCCAGTCTTTTATGTAATTTCTGAGTGTTTCATGTCTTCTATAACAATATTTATATTATTAATACACAGAGAAATGTCTGTCTACCTGATGTTTGTATATCCTGTCAAAATTGGTTTGATCAACACAAAGCTCTTGAGCCTGCATGCAGCCTACAAATAGGTTTGAAATCCTATTGTAGTTTGTTTCGTAATAGGAGTTTTGTCCTGTTCTAAATATTAGGGGTTATGAATAATTTGTTAATGTTGGTGTAAGATATTTTGTGACTTCCCCAAATATATTACTACTTGATTTCTGACCTGACACCTGTTTACAAAACATCCCTGTGACAACACACACATAACACATACTAAATCGCACAAAATCAACAAAAGGTTGTAATCATAAGGATCTTCTTTTGTTGTTGTTCTTAAGAATATTTTTAAAGACTGTATTCACTTTTAAAAATTAATGTATTTTCAAACAAATCAGTATAAATAAATCAGTATAGCCAACTGATGAGAAAATACAAATGAAAGTGGCAACCTTGTGTGCGCTGCTTTATATCCACATAAATGCTGAAAGTGGGAAATGGCTTTTACACCTTTGGTTGAGTGCAGTAAGTGCATCAAGGTATCCAGTGACCTTTGTAGGAATGGTCAGACACAGCAAGGGATGATGGTTTGAATACAGTGGGGGTGTCATCAAAGCTTTTCTAAGGCTGTTGGCTGCAGGAGCACCCAATGCAGGAAACAGCCTTCCTGTTGCTCACTTTCCAACTAAAACAACACAACCTTTACTGGAGCGTGTCAAAGCGCAAAAGTTGACTGGGCAGCTGTATGAAGCCCTAATTAGAAACGTGGCAGTAGGATGTGTAGAGGTAATGAATTACACATAGGGACAATCACCTGCTTATTTGAAAAGTTTAGCCTTTAACCAAGGAAACCCTGCTGGAGCATACATTCACAGGTTATTTTTTAGAACTAATGCATCAAATGTGAAAAATGTATGCAAAGTAAATGTAATGTATGCAAAGTTAGAGGGTCACCACAGTGCTAATCACATTAGAGAGGGTTGGCTTATAAAAATAAAAATTCCTGAGAGCACAGAGGATGCAGCATTAGAGATGTGAGCTGCAGAACAGTTTTTTTTTTTATCTTCCCACAGAGAGAATAAAGGTTTTAATAATGAATCAAATAGAACCTTCTGAGGTTTAAGAGTGAGTTCCTATAGCGCAGCATTTAAAATTTATTCACTGAATTTATTCATTATTTGAGTCAGTTTAAAGAAACAGCTTCCATGTGGCTTGTTTAATTTCTCATGATGATGCTTGGTGGGTTAGGGTTAAAGTGGAACCCATTGACAGTGGGAAAAATTCTAAAACACCAATCTGCCTTCCCTCAGCAGAACCTTTACATATTTTTAATTGCTAAATTCAACTGTGTTCTTCAAGCAGCCAAAACCAATCCAGTCCATAAAGAAGGGAGACAAATTAGGAGACTTTCTTAAAGCTAAAAATAAAAGTACGAAGTGGAGATTTTGCTCTTTGCAGACTGAAGCAGCCAAGCTGTTATGCTAATTTAGGATCATTTGGGTACATTTCCAACTGAAAAAGAATGCCACTTGTTTTTAGCCTGCTTTACTGTGAGCAACCAATGCCCCCCAAATAGCCAATAACTTTAATGGGAGCACTTAACACCTTTTTCTTTTTCTTTTCTTTTTTTTTTTTTTTTACTTTTAAAGACATGTAAATGCATCTCCATTGGAGTTTGGAATGAATGCCTATGCTGCATTGTACAGAGACCATTTGAAAGCTTCATTCTCTTTGACATCTATTGTTGTCTGCTTCCTTTGGTCCCTAACTTGGACATCATTCTGTCACCAGTCCAAATCTACCCACAGAATGATTAATGTGGGTACTTGTTCAAAATGTGTCATTTTTATGTCTCATCTTGTCACTATCTTGTTCTAAGGGATTCACTACAACTGATTTATTGCATAAATCCTCATGAAAGACAATGTCTGCCCATTTACATCTTCAGGCTATTTAACCAGGGTTCTGGGTTTTGGTTTTGTGATTTAGTTAATGGCTAAGTTGACCCACTGACCCATTCTGTTAGGTGAATGAGGAAATTACTTGTTTACAAGTCAAAGATAATGAAGGCAGTATATCTTGCAAACTGGAAAGAAAGAAAAAAATTCAAGGGAGAACTCAACATGCTAATTTCTTTGTTAAGGAGCCATATGGACACTAATTATAAGTGAAGACTTTACCTTTTGTGTCATGGCTGCTTAAGATGTAAAGTGCACAGATGTTCTTGCAATCACAGGGTCTGTCTGCCCAGTCCCCCTGCTTTTCAGTCAGTTCAGGTGGTGACATTTGTTGAGGAGACTCCCCACCCCCACCCCTCTATCATCACCCAAGACGCTCACACACACAAACACACCCACGCCCTCAGGGGAGGAGGAACTGGTTTAAAAAAGTAGAAAAAAAGAACACACCACACTGTATATATAAGAAGCTCTCCAAAACTTTTATTTTACATAAAAAAAAAACAAAACAAAGCAGCTTGCGGTTTCCTTATTTTACAAAGGTCCAGTGGGATTGACACAATAAATAACAGCTTTCAGTTAATCACACAACTTAAGTGCGAACACACACATGCTACAAACTATGTACAGGGCTTAGAAAAGCAGCTACCAGTCCAGAAAACAATTAAGGACAGAACATGGCTGAGCTTTGGTGTGACATCACAGACTGTAAGGGTCTTGATTGAAAAGTTTAAGGAATGGAAGTGATGCACTGCCTGAGGACGCAACATTCTTTGAAGAAGAAAAATCTTACAAAAATCTTCACAAAAACCACAAATACAGCTTTAAAGACATACAAATAAAAACATATAAAAAATGTTTATTTACATGTGTACAAAATGTAGTAAGTTCTTTGAAATGAAAGCTTAGCTTGTTTTCTTGGGACCTGAGTGTAAAGTCACAGTCTCTGAAGCTGACTCTGAAGTTAACTTGACAAAACACTTGAAGACTCCGACTCGGTTGACACAGAAGAAATGGGCCCTCGCTTTTTGGCCATGAGAGCAAGGCTTGATCTGCTGCTGCTTGTCAGTGTATTCCTGGCTGCTGTCTTAAACTTCACTCCCAGGAATGCGTAGAGGATGGGGTTTAAGCAACAGTGAAAATAGGCCAGTGCCTCAGTGATACAAATCCACCTCTCCACTGCTTGTTGCAGCTCACAAGGAGATGAGACCACATTCAGCATCATGAGGGTGTCCAAAAAGATGCCAACGCAGTAGGGCAGCCAGCAACTGAAGAAACACAGGATGAGGATGATTGTGGTCTTCAGAGCTTTCTTCTTCAGTGCCTGGCCCTTGGTACCTTGTGATAGTTTGGCAATGATGATGCAGTAGCAGATGAGGATGATCAGGCCGGGCAGAATGAAGCCCACAAGGATATGCTGGAACCGGAAAAAAGCCATCCATATGTCATTATTCTCTGCTGGGTAGATGCGCTGGCAGATTGTCTTGATTTCTGCTGTCTCCTGGCTATCATCGGAGAAGAGGAAATTTGAGGACTGAACTTCTTGCACCCGTGCAAACACCAGGTCAGGTACCGTCAGAATGGCAGCAGGCAGCCACACACCCACATAGATCACTCTGTTTGCAAGCAGTTTTCTTATGCCTTGGCTGTTAGTGGCCCGAACAACAGCCAGGTATCTGTCCAAGCTGATGAAAGCCAGGATCAATACACTGCTGTACAAGTTGACTGTGTGGATCATGTGCACTGTCACACAAAGGAAGCTTCCAAAGTACCAGGTTTTTACTGCATCCACAGCCCAGAAGGGTAGAGTGAGAACAAACAAGAGGTCAGCCACAGAGAGATGGAGCCGGTACTTGTCCGTCATCGTTTTGACCTTCTTCTGGTACCCCATGACGACAATGACCAATCCATTTCCAACTATCCCCAGGAGAAATATTATTCCGTAAACTGTAGGGAGGAAGATTTTGCTGAAATCGGTGCTCAGTGCTCTGCCACATGGTTCTTGGTAAGTTAGGTCTGGAAAGTCTCCGGACTCCTCTGAGCTGTTGTCAGTATTGTTGTCGAAAAATATGCTTTCGAATGTCAAGTCAAACTGTAAGGAGGGAAAGAAAAAATAAGATTTGCAATTAATAAAACAGCTGAGATGTACTGTAATTTATTGTTTACATAATTAAAAAAAAAAAAGGTTGTTCTGTAAATTCAAAAAAACAAAAAAACAACAACAACAACAAAACCCTCACAGAGTAGACAAACACGTGGAGAATGATGCTATGCATTTAAAGTAAGCAGCTTGAAGCAGGTTAGAAAAATAACAAGACTCACCTCCATGTTCACCACTCGTTGACCATGCAAGTTTGGGAGCAGTTTGCGCGTTTGTATGTGTTGCAGAGAGATCAGTGTGGGCTGTGTATGAACCTACACCTCTATAAGTAGTCTACGACCCGTGCCCTGATCCCTCCCCCGGAGGAGGAGCAGCAGCACGCGCGTTTGTCTCCAAAAACAGCACCGTATATAAAAAACCAAACACTCTGTGTCTGTCAGTTGTAGCACGTTGTGAAACTTGTTTCTAAAAAAAAAAGAAAGAAAAAAAAAACGGCATCTGTTACGTCATTGCGTTGTTGACGCAGGAATTAAACGAAGCTCCGTGTAGCATTTTTAAAAGTCGACTTATTGCAAGTTATTTCAAGCAGAAGTTTTTACCCCGCATGCAGTTCATCAAATGTGCTTTTATTTATGTTGATTTTATCATTAAATAATAGCCACCAATTCTAATAATGACAAGGGCAGGCTAAAGTCCAACAACACAACAAAGCCAAACTGTTATATGTGAGTATTATAGAGATACCATAAGTTAATTAAAACTGCATGCCTCTAGCAAAGTTTGCAAATTAGGGCAATTTTAGGATTAAAGAGGTTTGTCATGAAACATTTTAGCTGCGTTAATCTTTTGCACTTCCCTCTATTAATCAGCATGAAGTAAAGACTTGACATTAAGCTTTACAATTCTTTCTACATGTCACTTTATAACTGTGTCTGATGACAGTTTTCATCATCAGAGGTTCGAATCTGTCCTCACTTTTACCCACATTCTGCCACTTTTCAACTGCTGTTATGTCTTTGTTCCTAAGAGCTACTAAATGCCCCTCTCAGTGGATTTTGAGAGGGTAGAAACACACACACAGTCACACACACCTAATAACGTAGGATGGGCTTCAGTGCGTTGAACATCCATTCTCTCACGTGGTAACCGCAGCTCTCTCTTTCAGTTAGGGCAGTGACGACAGGACCAGGCCACATGAAACCCCACGCCCTCCTGTGAGACAGCGTTGTCTGAACTCAGTTTCCTCTATGTGGCACAAAACACTACTTCATGTGTTTGATGTATAAGGACAAGTATAGATTCAGTGAGTTATTCTACAACGAGTCTACAGACAATTCCCTCCTGTGCAGAAGGAGGGGATTGTTGATGCTTATGTGCATCTGTTTTGGGTTGAAAATTAGATTTAAGAGACAGTTATGATTGTTGGCATGTAAACATCACTGAAAACATCTGTTCAGTGGTTATTCCTAAGTATGAATGAATGAGCGTGAAGGTATGACAGTGTTTTAGCAGGAAAAATGACTTTTTGAGGTGTTTTGATTTGTAAAAGCATTTCAACATTTGAAGCTGACTTGCAAGAGACCGGCAGTGGGATGTGGTGCATTGTTGAGTGTTAACTGCTCATCAAAATGGGGAAATCTGGGGAAAGACTTGACACGGCTGAGTTATAAAATTCTTCCTTTTTTTCATCGCTTCTGTTAACAGAAGTTCTGGGCCTTATTGACTTTTATATATTCACCCAAACTAAATGTTCTAGAGGAAAAATTGGGTAATTTTTCTTTAGACATACATGGCTTTAAATTCTTCATTTCAAAGTTTGTACACTTTCTTTTCCACCTGGTACTGTGTGGCTAAAATCCCCTGGTGTGAGAGAAGCATTTTCACTCATGTTTTTATTATTATTATTTATTTTATTTTAGTTTTTTGCTCAGTGAAAGCACAGTGCAGGTATGAAATGCAGCAACAGTGTACACAACAGAATTGCAAATTAAAACAGTAAAAACAATTAGAAGATTGTTGATTATTAATTGAATATTATATCAAAACATCCATGACTTAATAACATTATAATTAGCAACAACTGAGCCTTTGAAAGCATATGAAACACACAGTACTGGATATAAATTAAAGTGATGAGAATGTGCTGAGCCTTATCAAGGCAGTTGGATTAATCCCGCTTGTGTTGTCCCCAGATCTCCCTGCAGCGGGATTCCTGAGGAGAGCAAACTCAGGGAATCGGCTGCTCAGAGAGAGGCTACTGTATGGGTATGATGCTCTTATCAACAGCATTCAGACGCAGACAGTTGCTGTGTTATCTGTCGGCAAGCAGAACCCCTGCATTTCATCTGAGTTACACACAGCAACTCATTTTTTACATTCCTCAAATCACTTTCTTTACAGACAGTACATTTCATTGACTGCCTTTTTGAGGTTGTTCTATAAAGGAATTCCTCTGAAGAATTTGCATGTTTTAAAAACTTCATATTTTGATCAAATTCCCCGAAGGTTGTTAAATTCAAATGCACGTGTTTGACTCGTGAGGCTGTTGCAGTGATGCTGTGCAAATGGAAGTTGGTTCATGTCGGTGGAACTTCAGAAGTCAAAATTCTTCAGATTTAGTGCACACCTATTGATGGGAGACACCAAAGTGATGAAAGTTTTCTCACTTGCATTATATTAGTTGACTATGTTTGTAATTCATTCCTTTTGAAAAACTGTTTGACATAGAGAACATTGAATTTTCTCCCCACATTTATGTCCTGCCTTGTGGCCTTAAACATTACACATAATTAGCATGCTGCAATCAAATCCTCTTTTGCAATTTTCCTTCTCATTTTTTTTAACCCCAAGACCACAAGGAGCTTATTGTCTGGTAAAAAAAAATCTCTCTGTAATAAATAAGACATTCTTTTCTGGTCCCATCAGGATACCTGCAGCCTCCCATGTCAGCATGAGGATTCAGATTGCTATCAGCTCAGAATACAAAAGATTTGCAAGCTACTTGAATACAAATCACGAGAAGTGTGAACGGCAGTGAAGGGGCCTCTTGAGTGAAGAATGGCTATTGAAATGAGGCAGGAGAATGCCAGCAAGATAAAGACAAGAATGAGCGCTGCTGTTCAGTCAACACCAGCCCTCCAGTTCCAACTCATCCCAGGCAACTCCTCAGCAAGTCGGCACGGGGTAATTCTTCATAATGATAGCTCGGATCAAATATCACTTTTAAAATCACAATACAGAAAACACTGTCGTTGCTGACGAGACTTACTTTTGGGTGTTGCCCAAATATGCACAGAAGTGTTTGGGTAACATAAATACCTTTAATCCCTCGTCTGGGCACTGAAAAGCAGTGTGTGCATCTTCTAACCCGACACACGCAAAGCCGAGCTGCATCTGCTTGCACATACACTTTAAACAGTGAAAAGTAGCATTTTTGAGATCTTGATATGGTGCACCAGTAACATCCGGTACTTATTGTTCCATCAGATGTGGTTACCCTCAAATTATTATTCACACAGAAGGAGATTTAGAACCTCTGTAAAGTTGCTGTTTTCAAATGCATGTTTGTGCATACTTTTCTCGTGATTCATATTGGAATGCATAGCTTCTTTATCAGTCTATCAGTCAAGGCTCTGTCAGGCTGCTTTTGTTTTTCTGTCTGTCTGCTTGAGGGAGACATTTGGTTGAGGGGGGTGGGGTGATCGGTGGCTCTATGCCAAGATGAGAGATCCATCCTTTGCGTGCTCAGCACCATTGTTTTGGCTTTATCTCGCTCAAAGACAAGACACATCAAGCCTCATCGAGGGAAACAAGACAGCAGAAAATTAATACTCTTAATGTACAATAGTTAATAGACTTTAATCATGACGGTGCACAGAAGTGAACATAAAATCACAACATGTGTTATTCTTTATCCAAGTGACGAGTTGGAGCTGTCAGTGCCAGAGGAAATTGTTTTGTTGGCACAAAGAAATATTAATGATTATAAATCCACATGAAAAAACAAAATATTTGTAAAAGCATCCGGCCTGCTTGCTATCTACATTTGTTCTTGAAGAGAGAGCTTGAATTTGAACAATAGAGCCACTTTAAAGACAAAGCTTGCTCCTTATCTTCGGACTTCACCCTCTTAAACTTCCTACTTTGCCGTGGTGTGGCATGTGCTGTTGGCCCTTTCAAAAACTGGTCTCTTGACCCCAGTCAAGTTCACAATACCAAGGTGAATTCTTGTTCATATGCAGGCCTGTGCAAAAAGCTTGACAGAAATGACATCTATATCCTGTACTTTAAAAGCCAACTATTATCATGCTTTTTTTTATTAAATTGAGAAACGTTTGTGTCTGTATCAGCAAGCAGAAGTCAAGACACATGATGCCAGAATCCAAACTTAAATGTTAATGTTTTTTCACTGGAAACCACAACTGTTTGATTCTGAAAGTTTAAAATGTACTTCATTGCCCTGATTGTCACCTGTGGGATAATAATGAGCGTACTCTTCAAACAGGTGGTCTCTCGTTGTTGGTGGGCGTCAGCTGGCACCAGACAGCTCCTTAGTCCTGAACATTTTCACGCTACATTAACACAAATCCTGACGCTGCCTGTTCTGACATGGAGTCACGGCAGAAACAGACAGAAGGGCACGAACCTGTAAAAAATTAAATGGGTGACATGACCCTCCAGCAGTTAGTGGAGAAATTGATCTAAACTTGGCCCAGATCCAAAACAAGTCACACGGCTGCTTGGGTAACGCAGCTACTTGTTGCAAAGGAAGGGTGTTTTCTATCCATGATAAATGCAACCAGGGTTGCTTTTCCTTTTTCACCAACGTCTCCATTGTGGTTTTATCTTGCAACAGCTTTAAAATACTAGTAAAACAGTATCCTGTGTCTCACGGAGTATCTGTGTTGAGCCCATCTAATATGATTTGAATGTTCTCATTAACATGGCAGTTCAGAGTTTAAATTCAGTACTAGTTCTTGTCAAATTTCTATATACCTGTTATGACTTCAGCACACCAGGGACCCGCAGTAGTAGGGACTTAAATCATTTTCTGAAAGAACACAATGAGTTACCATTTTCTCCAGACATTGTGAGACCCTCCTGCTTCATTTGTATACAGCACAAGATCACAGTGAGTGTTCTTTCAGGCTCTCTGCAGGTGGAGGTCCTCCATCTGGCCTGTGCGCACTGTGGAGGAGATTCGAATGCGAACAGAGGCCCAGCTCAACCCTGATCACCTCAGATAACAGGAACAATAGACCAGATGACAGTAGATAAACTTTCCAGAGTTGAGGGGAAAGGGGAATATAAGCCTGCTGCCAGGTCAGTCTGCCTTCTGCTGCCTACCAAAACTATGACTATGACAACATCTTTGAAGTTTTCAAACAGAATCTTAATAAATAACTTAGCTTTTCTCACAAATACTAGCAATCTCTAAAAAAGATAACTACTTTTTAACCTCTTGCACTATTGCAGCCGTTGCTCTGTGGTTACATTGAAATTGTAGGTATATGCAGACGGTTTGTTGAGTAGTCCACCTCAACTATAAATAAGTCACGTTTTCATCAGCTTTGACACATATTGCACCAAATAAGCATTGCTTCATGTATTATGTGCAACTTTAGCTTTTGAAAAACTTTCTTAATTATCAAAAAAAGAAAGAAAAGTTTGTATTCCTCTCTTGAGGTTGTTAATATGTTACTCAGAAGGAGCTGATGGCTTAATGAGAGGAGAAGCAGCTTTTATGAATAAGTCCTCACACATTGTTTCCCCTTGTAGAGAAAATACATGATCAATCTGACCTGAAGTATCAATATAAAGTATTAATGACATTTTGGGAGTGGCCATTTGAGAGCTTTGGGAACATTCAGGCTGCAGACAGGGTTTTAGTTACAAAAATTAAACAAAAAGAGCTACTTTAACTGTCATTATGCCACATTATTTACTTGACATCTACGTGTTTCACCTTCTACTTTTTTAACTGTGCAGCCTCAAGATTGTGATCGATAAGATGGATGCCATCACCTGTTGGGCTTCACCTCCTTTCTGACTGGTTGTTCACACAGTTTAGCATCACTGGTTCTTTTTAATTTACCGTAACAACATAGCTATTAAAAGTATTTTAAAATGATAAAAATGGACAATGTGGTGACGCGATCAGCAGGTAAAACAATAAATAAAAAGCAAACAGAAGCTGGTGGAACAGATATTTTTCGAAATGATAATTTCTGTTAAATGTCCAAGAAAAATATAAAATAATTTATTATATTTATCATATAATTTAAGGCACGAGCTGTGGATACAGTAAAATCAGGTTTTAATGAAATTCTTTTGTAGCCTTTGAACTGCAAATACACCAGTCACTGCTGAGAATGAGGATGACCTCAAATGGAATCATGAAGAATCTGATAGCTGAGAGGACAGTTAGGATATCAGTAGGAGTAATATATGTAAATATTATGTATGGCACTGGAGATTTATAGAAAACATGAACACACAGTGTTAAAAGACCTTAACCCTTCACAATATGTAAATATTATGTTGGAAAATGCTGATAAAGCCAAGCAAGATAAAATTAGATGTTTTAGAACCGGCAGTTAAGGTGGTGTCTTAAAAATGGCTATTTTAGCATGGTTTGTTCTCAACATCTCCCAATTGGGGGATCTCAGGTTTTAAGAGGTTAGTCAGTGAGTAAGTAAGTGAGCAAAGCTTCTCAGTGCAGCAGTTTGTGATGAACAGAAGCAGCTCACTGGCTCTGGAGAACTTTGAAGCCTTTATGCTAATGTGTCCTGAAAAGGAAATCCTCAGGTCCACTGCCAACAAGACGAAAAAGCTGCAGAAACCAGCTGACGGTTTTCACTGCAGTGAAGCATCCTAATAAAAGTGGTCAGTTTATTGTGTCTGTGCCTTACAAACTCAGTCTGTGGATGTTACTTGTTCTCCAATGATTGAAGACACAAGCCCTAAACAAAAATGCACTTTATCTTCTGAACTACTCTTCAGGACTGATCTGCATATGTTACTTCATTATGAAATTATATTTAAAACATAAATTTAACCTGAAACCTCTCTTTTTAAGTGCTGGCTCTTCAGTCGTCATGCTGTGATATCTCAGAGAAGGTTTCTCTAGAAAACGCGAGGCAGTTGATATTCCATTACTCAACTTATTATGCTGCTTAGGTTAAACAAAGAGCTGCTTCTTAGTGTCTGACTACTCTGTTAAGCATGCCCTTTTAACCTTTCAGAGCTACGTGTGTAAAACCATTTGCCTTTGGCAGTTTGCTTTTACTGCTGATTTACAGCACCACTCAACTCACAAAAACAACCTTCATTTATTATTAAATCTCAGTGATGAAAAAACTGACACCCTGGATTGACACACATGAGCATCTTTGACATCAGGTTCTGGTCTGGAGCGAGTGTCCAGCACTAGACCAGAACAAAGCATCGATGGAGGAACATATATCAGCCTCGGCCAGAGGGATGCATCACCGCCCCCGTGCTGTCTCCGTGCCTGAAAGGTGACACCGTCTGCAGCGACTGCCTGCAGCAAACAGAAAACAAATAGTTGTTTTATTTTCTTCTTCCTATAGTCTACAGGAAGAGGCAGTTGGTAATAAAACATTTTTTTTTCTGCTCTTTCTCTTAGTTTATGAGTCACATGTTAGTCATGGTCTGCCGATCAGACTGGAGCCTTCTTCTGAATGTGAAGCAATTCAGATTACGTGCCAACTTTTTATTTCACCTGGAGAACAACCAGGTAGACTCATTGTTTTTCTGATCATTTTCTCCTACACTTGCCATACAGTCAAACATGTGCTAACAAAGCAGGCTCTGAGTCTGAAATGTGTATTGTTTCATGGAGAAGAACTCCATAAAATGTTTGAAAGGGGTCATGAATTGTTACTACTCATGCTTCTAAGGAGTGTCCCTTGTGAATTAAAACATTTATAGACAAACAAACCAGCTCTCTTTACTCGCTTAGCCTAGTGATAGTTTCCTGCTCAAACCAACCATTCGCTTGAATCCTGGAGGCGCTTGCTTGGGACCAGCGCCTCTTTGTACTCGGCTGCCTTTGGGTTTATTTTCACTGCACAATTGAATTCTTTACTTTTCTAAAGGCTGCAAACACAGTAGATCCCTCTGCTGATACAGAGTGCTGCCTTTCTTACCCCCCCCCTCCCCACACACACACACACACACACACACACACACACACACACACAACACTGCCCCAAATCTGTGGGGATTGTTGTGTTTTTGTGTAAACATAGACATGGGGTAAATAATTCATCTGGATTTTCTGTGCCCAGACCAGCATCCGGTCCTTTGACTTTTGATTATTTAGAAGGACTATGCTTTGGAGTTGTTTATGACAGGATGCTGGACATGCACTGGTCACTATGTCAGCCTACCAATAGCACTTCATTCCCACAGGAAGGCCTATTGATTAGGATATGACAGGAGCTGTTTGCTCTGAGTCTAATTTCTGCTAGAAATTTATGTCTGCTCTCTTTATGCTCCTTGAAATTATTAAGCTGGATCCCACCCAGCCTCAGCAGGCCCCATTTAGTCAAAACACACTCTCCTCTCACGGACATTCAAGAAATATCTGAATGAATTATACACAGCAGGTCAACACAGTGAGCTGGAAGAGCAGGATGTGATAAAGTGTTCCCTCTCTGAGGACAGACAGAGAGTTTTCAGGCCTCAGGTGGGAGATGGCTTCTCTGAACTCATAATGTTTAGACTGATTATTATCTGTCAAGCAGCGAGACACTTAGATATTTGCTTTGAGCTGTGGTGGCCAGAGAGGACAGCCCCCAGGCAGGTGGCAGAATGTGTCATTATCAGAAGTGTCAACAGAGCTCCTGGCTTATCATCAATAACATCTGGATGACAGTGAGTGTAGTGTGTGTGTTTCAGTTAGTGGCATGTCTCACTGTGAATCACTGCTTTTTTTTTTTGTCTGAATCCGCTTGGTGTAACAGTTTATTACTCACATTTGAATGGTAACCTCCTCACCTGGCTCATTCCACGTGCTCATCTTGTTGACTTTGTTTTTGCTGTCTCCATCCTTTGTCACCAACCCCTCTTTCCTGTGGTGTCGCTTTGCATCAACAGCCATCTGTCAGTCAGCCTGTGCTGGGAAGAATCTCATCTGATTTTCTTCTGGTAAACTTTTCATTTTGGTTTCTGTTTTCTTTCTGTATTGTATGTCCTACAAATAGCAGGTGCAAAGCACATCGGTTCCTCTGCATCACAGAGGGGTTTTTCCAGAGGTGTTATGTTGAATTTTGATAACTGCTTGGAAGCAGATGCAGCTGAGGTCAACAACAAATGATGCATATATTTACTCAGCTACTGTACGACTTTAGTCATAATTACATAATTTTTTTATTGATTTCTTTTCAGATTTAAAACAAGAAAAACCACATTAAGTTGCCTTCTGTATGAAATGTGCTGTATGAACAAACATTTCTTGTATAACCTTGAAGTCATGCATAAAGAAATATATCCTCATTTTAAGTATTTTACTGCATCTGCACTTAATAATAATAATAAATAACAATATGATCCTTACCAGGCATTAAAATTAAGGAAGTAACAACACATGACATGTCACTCCATGTCACCATCTGTCTAAACCGAACTGAAAACTGAACCGAAACGCAAAAAGTGTAGAAAAGAAAAACACCTCCACATGACTCAGCAGCTTGTAGCTTGTACCACCTTTAGCAATGATAACCTAAATAATTTATTACATATGGCATTGTTATAATTGTAAGTCTCTTTCATTACTGTGGAGGAATTTTGGCCTTCTCTGCTCTAGTTAATTTGTTCATGCACTGCTCTCTTAATGTGCCTGCACAGGTTTTCCTTCCGGTTGATATCTGGATGTTAACTGGGTTGCAACACTTGTTGATTCTTTTCTTCTTCAGTCATTCTGTTACAGATCTACTGTTGTGTTTGGGATCATTGTCCTGTCATCTCAACTTTAATGTCAGGCAGATGGCCTCACATTTAACTGTAGAATACTTTGGGATACAGAAGAGTCCATTAAATGGTTGCAATGTGTCCAAGTCTTGTGTCTGCAAAACGAGCCACCACTGTGCTTAATAGTTACTATTAGATCTTGTTTTTAAAATGACCAAATATCTTCAATATGATGAAAATTATTTCAGTTAATAGAGGATGTACTTTCTCAGGCACATTATTGCATTTGATAAACAAACTCAAACTTCAACAAAGTGTGTAAATGAATATCTTTGTTCACTGACGAGGCTCAAGGGAAACAACCTGATTTCCTCTTCCATGGCTGCCAACAGCCTGTTCACATGTCTCTTTGTTTGTAATGTTTAACCTAAAAATGTACAAAACTGATAAAAGAAGAAGCGGATTTGACTGTATGCACACAGCTGCCTGTTGTTTTCGCCCTGAAGAAATGATTTATTACCATGTGTAGGTGGAGAACACACACGAGCCAGCCGGTGCCACACTTTCATTACGGCTAAACATGGAAATATCAGGTAGGGCTGAGCCACTCCCACTGAAAATATTGTTTTTAACAACTGCCAAAGAAACAATAGTAAAGATAAATTTTAATGTGTGTCAAGAAGCAACAGCTCAGAAATGGTGCTGTGAAATCGCTGGTAGCAGGAATTCACTTTTTGTTCCACTCTATGAATCAACAATTCATTTCCAGCCCATTTGTACAAAAGGGGATTGTTAACAGAAGGTCCAGCCCGTCCACTTACAGTTTCCTGAGTGAACCCTCTGGACAGCCATTGCTCAATCAGGGTTCACCTCTCTGGCAGGGGGCATGGACAGCAGCTTTCACATTCGCTTCAAATCAAATCAATATGTGATCCATCACAGGGCTCTTGCCTTCAGGGCAGCTTTGGATCTGTAAGAACTACTCTGTGGTATCTACAAGCTGCTTATGTTTTGGACTGATGTGTGTGTGTGTGTGTGTGTGCGGTGTGTGTACGTAGGGTAATAGAGTTAAAGAGGGCGCCCCATCTCTCTTGGGAGCTTTCCATCTGGTTTTATATGTTTTCTGACATAATTAGGTGACTTTGACATACATATTAGCAGATGTTGAGACAGGATGCTGTCGAAGATATTTTTACTACCATTACATGCAAACATTTAGGCTCCTGTGGTAAAAAATCCTGAGTTTGGCAAAAAAACTAAACATTATATTTATAATTTGGATATGTTTAGCTGTTCTAAAAACTTCAATCATGATAAGGATGATCGCTCTGCAAAGGTTGTTTTTGTACAGGAATGAGTAGTACAACTACTAAATCTTTAAGACACAGTCAAATATGGGGTTTTGACTTTACCTGCTATGTTTTTCTCTTTTAGTTTGTTTTATACCACTACTATGTAGCTGAAGCAAGATTACTGGAGTCTGTTTGTTTTTAAAACTTTGCATCACCTTTCCCAAAGATGACGGAATAATCCATAACCCTAACAAGCTGAGTCCTTGAGATTTTCTCCAGCTGTCATTGAGTCTGAGTTTTCTAAAGCTCAAAAATCTTGGGGGGTGTCCAAACCTTTCCATTAAACTTGCTTCATTCTTATTCACTTTGTACTAAAATAAAAATAATACTCGAATTGTGCATAAACACTGAAAAGTAGTTGTTTATTTCTTTATTTATTCTTAATCTAATTTTAACTTTAAACCTTCAGATCTTCTGTCTGCCAATATTCAGAGCAACACACTTGACCAGGGGTGTCCATACTTTTGCCTGACACTGTATCCTGAGTGTCTAACTCCAAAGTCTTGAAATTTATTACAAATACTGAGTGAAAAAAGATGATGATGCTGTTTTTTCTCAAGTCCTGCGTTCTCCTTCTTTATGCTGGAAAAATGTGAAGACATTTCATTTCAGTCTCATGCAATTCTCAGACATTTTATTAGAATAAACAAAGAAATTAGTTCCTGTTTTTATTTCCCAATCATGTTTCCATATCCTCTCTGTCATAGGGTGAGATGACATGTGACATCAGCAGCTAAGGTCAAATTTATGCCATGAACTGCAGTTTTACTAAAACAATCTTACAAGTGATCAATTCCATCATTAATTTAATAAACATCCCAGAAACACACCACTGCTGTTGAAGCCAAATTCCTTGAAAACTCCCTTGATAACTTAGTCACTCATGACCACCTGCTTGGCCAGTTCTCGCTCCAATAAACAATTCAGGGACAGCAATATCCTCCTGTTCCTCCTCTTAAAAGGATTTTACATGTAACTTGGCAAAAAGAACAAAGAAAACCAGTCTTCTTTCTGGACGCTCACACATAAGGAAAACAATGAGTCACAAAAGAAATAGACAAGCCTCCCATGATTTTTGCATGTTCTTATTTAAATACTGAGAACAGCTTCAGTATATATTTCCATAACGATGTATCACATGACCATCTGAAAACCATGTCCAGAGGGTTGCTGGTGGTGACCTACTGAGAATAATTACCTCAATCTGCAGCTCCCCTCAGCTTGCAGAGCTCTCTAACGAGTTTCAACTCATTGTTTAACTGTCTGGACCACAACTGGGCACTCTGCTTTCACAGCGTTGCACATGTTAATTACTCGCCTTTAGAGGTGCTGGTGGATTTTCAGAATCTTTGGAGAGAGCTGTGCATGCAGTCTCTCCCTGCTCCAAGTATTCATGCTAAGCTTGGCTAATTGCCCTTTGGCTTCAGCTCCATCATTAAGGAGCAGACATGAGAGAAGTATTGATCCTTCCTTTTGTTTTCCACCAGAAAGCAAATGAGCATGTTTCCCAAAATGTCAAACCTTTCCTTTATTACAGCTCTGCTAGATTTGGGGCTTTATTACTAACAACAATTTTGGTTTTATCTATGTTAACTTGGAAATTTAATCACATACTTAGTATTAACCAGAATCTTGAGCCACAGATATGATTACAGGTGGCAACTACAACAGTGAACACAAGGGAGACTTTCTTCTGCACCTGTAACTTGAGCTCCCTCGCCTCTCTCCTCTGCAGACTTTTTATTAGGCGTTTTCACACCGTCTGTAATCTCTGACAGGGCCTCACTAATGGTGACTCATGAAACACCCACCACGCTTTTACCTTTTTCCCTTTTCTAGTATCACGCACAGCAACTTATCTTTTTGCTTCTGCTTTTCTCATCCCCCATGATTCATTAGATTTACAGTTGTCTGAAAGCCTGGCGGCTGGATGCCGTCATAATAGGTTGAGAGACATCGTTTCTTCCATCATCAAGTTTCCAAATCCTCTTTGGGCTTTTCTATTTCTCCTACATAGATAATGATAGCGCACCGGCTTTGCAACACAGAGGCGGCGAGATGTCATAAATCAAGTTTTTAAAAGGATCTGTTTTACATTTGCTCGTACTATGCATATCTTCAATAACTGCATGTCTCTCTTTGGTCCTGTGATGTGTTTTCATGTAAGATTCTTCCAGTTAAAGCTTTCAAAATGATCTAACCTAAAGTTACCAACAAAGGAGACATATCAAATTGAGCTTACTGATGTTATTACACTTTCTTTATCATATAATCAGGCAATCTGTTTTACTTAAAGCAAATGTCTGAACAAAGTCTTTGTAGCCTGCTGTGTGGCTATACCTGCAAAATATGTGAAAGATCAATCCGAAGCTGCAGCTTTTTGGCAACATCTTTGATTTTTTTTAACCATGCATGCCCATTTTCCACTGCTTTGATAAGTACATGATACTGTATCTCCAGATACAACATTTAACTCTTTTACTACTGTCTTTTTTTTTTCTTTGCTCAAACAATTTTAATGCCTTGTGTGCAGGTAAACACTTTATCTCTCACTGTTCAGTGTGAAATGTGGAAGGAAGAAACAAATAAATATGATAAAAAAGCAAAACAAGTAGCTGATGTCAGCAGGGTAAGGGAACAAACTGAACTTTTAATGAACCTGTTTGTCTTGCTTTGGTTGTCTGCCTTCTGGATCACACGTACGCACATAAAAACCACTCCACTCTCTACCCTCACTTCCCCGCTCTCATGACTGACAACACCCCTTATAGATGCCACAGATGTCCACAATGAGATCAATAATCTCCCACACCTCCACTGCCCCCCTCCCAACAACTGCTCATGAGCTGAAGTAGATGCATTCTGCCCTAGTTGCACTGCCCTCATCTCAGATTGCGTGCGAGGTTTAAAAAAGATGAACTGGCTCTTGTTTCTGTCTGCTCATGCTGCCGTGCCGGCGTCAGCCTGTGTCAAAACACCAGCTCTGTTTTGTGTGTAGTCATGGATTTTTATGCAATGAAGATGTCTTCATATTTTAGCTTGTTAACTGTTGTTTTACGTTATCTAAAAAAAAAAAAAAAAAAAAAAACAGAAGAAAAGCCACAGGTGATTCACCACATTGGCTGTTGTGCCAGTGCTGTGCAAACAAACAGACCAGCGTCCCTAGATGAACCCTGCTTTCTCTGTCACAGCTGTAATGTGGTTACAGAGACTCTGCTGACTGACAGCAAAATGCAGGTTATGAATTTTTAATGGCAGAAAAGTCCTGCTCATTAGTAGACTCCTCTGATCTGGTCATTGTGCTGCTGCAGAGGGCAGATGGCCTCTCCTCCTGCAGTAATGGGGGAGGGTGTGTGTGAGTATTTATGTTTCTTTGTCTGTCTATACGTGTGTGCCCTTGGGCATGTCATGTCTGTGTATATACAGTGTTCACATTTGTCTGTTTTTGTTTGAGTATGTGTAAAAATGACAAATTTCACCAGTCTTCATGAGAAAATCTTCTTTGAGACACGCACCAATATGTCAACACACACTCAGATTGCAAATATTCCTAATGGAGGAAACTGCTAAAGAAAAAAGGACAGGTGTGTCACCATGAGAGACATTTTACTTTATTAAAAACAAAGCCTTATATTCTGATTATAAGAATAAGAAGAGTGGGCAGGTAGGCATCTCACTCTGAATGCAAATACCTTACAAGCGCTGAGCCCAGTGTGTGCTTTGTTGCTGCAAGACAATACGAAGCTGACAGCACATCTGGCATCATAGCAGGACCTCGGTGTTTGTCTCCCCCACCGGGAAATGCGCTCTGCACCATTAGCTGCTCAGTAGGCAGGAAAAGACCAGCTATGGTGCCGTCCTGCTGTCAGTCATTCATGATGCATCACTTAACACACTCAGGCCATGTCCTTTCCAAGGTGGATGAAAGAGCTGCATCCATCCAAATCTTCTGCAATTCTTCCATTCTCATCCACTGTCACATGAAGCAGCCATAGCTTCCTTTAGGCAACAGTGTATTTTACACCAATATCAGACTCATTTAGACCAACAACTGTTCTGTAAACAAGACAATAAGTATGTATATATATATATATATATATATATATATATATATAATAAAATAGATCATTCACAAAAACATGCAGTATTACAAAAAACAACGAAATGTGGCACAAAAACAGGATGTGCTAAATGGTCAAAGTTATTACACTACCATGTTCTTATAAAACTTGAAACTTTCTTGTTTCCTGCAGATGACTAGTCAAATTTGTATTCACACTTTTTCCATCCAAACACAAAGCATCATGCACATTAAAATAACATTTGAACACAAAGTAGTTACACCACTGCTGCCTAGTTTGACTTGTTTGACTTGTTATGGTCTTTGTTTGCTCAGCTAAAACTGAAAAGAATATTTTAAGAACATACCAGATAGTTTTCTATTTTCATTAGCAAAGGTAAAATGTCATGGGCTGAGCTCAGTGTGTAGTTCATTTGTACCTCACTGCAGAAACAATAAGGGAGGTCACTGATGCTCAGGAGGTAGGACAGGTAGTGGGAGGTTGTTGGTTTGATCGTCAGCTCTCTCTGTCTGTCAAAGCATTGAATTGTTTTAATAAGACTTGTTGTGTAAAACATGGTTCAGTTGTGCAGCCCGTTTATAATTTTAACACAAGCTTCTCCCCATCACTCATTAAGCCAGAAAACCAATTAATAATACAGCCTTTCAAAGCTTTGCATTTCGAGACCCTTGGGTTAATTAAGAGCCCTAATCCAGAATTAGTCCGATGTGTTTCTGTGTCAAATTAGGTGTTAAAGACCCTTCATGCAAACAAACAAACCTGACCCCACAGTCAGAGGGCAAGAAGAGCTGTGTGACCTCTCCCCCGACTTTGTGTTTGTGTGTTGAATTGAAACTCATTAAAACTTCAACAAGTAAAAGAGCCAGCCAGGCCTTATAGTAAGTTGGAAAAGAGGGAAACATTTCTACAATGACTTTGTTTGGTTGTCTGTATTTTACACAATAACTGAAACAAAACAGTTCCAAATCACAACTTCGGCTTAGAGCTTGAACTTTCAGATCATTAGGATTCAGTGCACAGGCCTAGCAAGTGGAGCTGTAATTTTGAAAGCCTTACAGCAGCTACACCATGAAAATACAGAACAATTTAGAAAGGTGATGTGAACAAAAGTCGGCAGCTACAGACCTATTTAAATTATTAAGGAATCCTGAGGTTGATATTGTACATTATTACTGAAATAGCTTGGAAAATGCAATCATATCAGGACATATCATGAAATATGTCTGACTGGTTGCAAGCTTCTCACCTCCGATGCAGTTTTACCCACCCAGCACACAGATTTTATGGCATGAAACCCAACATTGTGCTGTCACTTTACTCCCCAAAGAGACTGAATTTATCACCCAGTAAATTTTGTTATATGCTTCCCCCTAGAAGCTTCCTGATTGCAACATGCGACTTTAGCAAGATGAATAAGTGCTTGTGTGACCCCCCCCTCTTCACCACCAAGTCTATTATATCTTGAATTGGTTAAATAAGACAGATCAGGGTCAGAGATGCTAGTTTGGACCACCTCTAATAAAAAACTGATAGGCCTTTAAAAGTTGGGGCCCTGCACTTTTCTTAAAGAGGTTCATGCTAAAACACACACACACACACACACACACACACACATACACACACACACACACACACACACACACACACACACACACACACACACACACACACACACACACACAAAGTATGACTTTGCCAGATGGAGAAAAAAAAAAAAAAATAAATAAATAATAAAAAAAAAAAATAAAAAAAAAATAAAAACAGCCGTAAGTTGTGTTTTTGTTTGTTTATTGATCCATGTTGTTTCTCTTTCTATAAATAGAGCCCAAGTAGCTCTGAGGACATAAAGCTGCCTTGGGTGGTAGTTTATTGCTGAGCCTTGTGTTGTAAAAGGGAATCCTGTCTGAGCACTTAGTGACCTCCTTGCACTGACTTTCCACTGTTGCAATGATTACGAGTGGAAAGGAGTTTTTCCCATCCATCACATGAAAAGTAAAACAAGGACAGTTAAAACTATAAAAACAAAATCCACCAGATGGTGCTCATCACTTCCTCATTTGACGAATTCTCAGTTTTCAAATAATCTTTGATTAATTCCAACGCAAGGATCACTCTCACCTTGTTATCTCCCTTCATGTGCGCTTACTCTTGAATCAGAGATGACTGTGATCGTCAGCTTTTCTTTATTCTGTGGTCTGCGTGTCTGCTTTAATGACTTATTGATGGACGACTGCCTTTCATCTGAGTGGGGCTTTCTTGCCCACTCGAGTGTCCGGCGTTCCCATGTCTAAGGTTTCGCTCCGGACTTTCTCCTTTTTGATCATCCCCCCAGTCTTTTTCAATCTATTTCAAGTCGAATAAGCCCACATACCACCTCCCTGCCGCAGTGCCCCTTTGAATTCTCTATGAGGATAAATGTGTTGAAAAGAAAGGGGCTCAAGGAGGGCTGACAAGCTTGTGTTACCGGAGAGAGATTTACATGGTGCCATAAAAGCCAGGGTGAAAGGAGAGGAGATATAGCCCATATTAAAGGGTCAGTATGTGGGGATGGAGAGGTAAACTGACCCCGCCTGGATGAAGGCCGGACAGCCCAAGTACACCACCTGCATGGTCTCCCATTCACACCCTGCCCTCTGGTTCAGGACTTTTTGGCTTTGGACAAAACCGCCTCCCCCTACACAACGATCCTCTGTCTCTTACCACTAAGTTGTCTTCTATTTCCTTTAGATGAGTATTCAGACATTACGTGATTTTATCTTTGCCTGCAGCCCATAAATCACCAAGAGAAATGGTATCAACTCTACCCATGATGATCAGCTTGTGCCTTGAAGCCATGTCAAGCCTGAGCAGTCCTCTGACACCCAGTATCCCCATGTGGGCCAGCATAAATTAATCCCAGGATACCTCACTGCCAGAAGAAACAATAGAAACCTTGTAATATTGAGAGTGAGAGCCCATGGGTTATCAAGTGTGTGGGAGAGGGGAAAGACGTTTAGTTCTAAGATGCTTATGAGATGCCTTGGGAGGGGAATCCATCATTGCAGAGAGAACAATTTATGTCCAACATGAGACAGTGACTGACATCTTCCACCCTGCATGGAGACTTTCATGGTATTGGTGTTCTGAATTTGTTGCCCACTGCACTGAATTTGCTGTTGTTCTCATGGTTGGACAGTTTCAGTTGTTTATTCAACTCATGAACAGACGATTACAAGCTGCTTAGTGAAATGATTTCAATATGAAGCGTTAGAAGAGGATTGCGTGTGACACAGTCTGGTGAGCAAACCACTTCCTCAAATGAGGAGAACATGATGTACTCTGCATAACACCAGGGTTGTTTTTCAATGAAGGGAGCTACTTCTGGCCAACAGTAGAGTTTGTGTTGTTTTCATGCATCGAGGGGTTTAAAAAAAACACATCTTATACAAAATGCATGTTTAAAATGTCATACAATTACGTTTTATACTTTGAATTATAAAAATGTGGCATTAAAGTGAGTCGAACAGACAATTATACCACCACTGTTCAAAAGTTTGCAAACTTCAACATATTTTAAAGCATTTTGAAGTATAATTATTCCACTTTAATAAAAGTGCAACAAAAATGACATATGCAAGATATGAGTGGATTTTTTATATTTTGCCACCATCAGTCATTGAGTTTAAATGTGACTTCTGTGAAAACATTATTTCAAGTTGTTTTCTTTTCCTGGCACAATAATTAAGAAGCAATCAGATCAAGCACTAATGAAACATGACTCCTAAAGAGGCAGCACAGCTGGGTGCAAGGGCCATCTAGTGGAAACATGTGCGTCATTACACGGATGAATTGGACCACAGATTACACTCTCACACTCAATTATTTTCTCTTTATAAAAACACAGTTTCATGTGAATGGCCACTTAAATTTAGGCATTCATTACATCTGATAACCTCCATTTGGGAACCAGTAATTGAAAAAAAAAAAAAAAAGTTCCACAGAGAGAAAATAGTCTTTATTGGGTTGTCCATTGGACCCAATAATTTTAATATATGCATGAAGTAGATAATGACTTTTAAGTGTTTCTTGGAAATATTATGAAGGTTTGAGGTGGTCTAAATATAAACTGACTTTTTTGTTTGGGTGCTATTGACAGTCCAATTGAAAGCATCTCCTGGGCACAATATCAACTGACAGAAAACAAGCAAATAAAACATGGGGGGACTAATGTGATTACAAGGGAAAGGACTGACACCTAAATTGGGTCTGAGTCAGAAAAACATCAAACATTTTAAAGCATTGGATGGCAGTACAGTGCTGCAGCTGGCATTTTTTTCATGTTTTAAACAAGTATGTCTAAGGGTAAACAAGAAACACGTCAGTCACTTACATGCTAGTCTGCAGCCAACATTTTGTGTCTGCCTTTGAATAACACTAAATGTGTCTTGCTTGAATGTCATTACCTGAAGATACTATGAAATCAATTCAGCATAAATCAAGAAATCAAGTTCAACTGTAGAGCTGTCTGAGAAGATGAGTCGTCCATCTGAAGCACAGGACTTTTAGCTCCTCATCATTTTTTTTAAGTTTCTTTTTGTCATCTCTATTACAAACTCAGACTCAGACATGTTTTGGTTTTAGGGCAGTGTGAATAGAAACTAAATGAAGTGCTAATTCTTCAGTGTTAGACAGCATCCTTGAAAATTTTGTTCATTGCACATTTACAGTAATTACTCATATTATTCACTGTAGTTTCCTCTGAAGAAAAAAATCTAATTGAAAATGACTGTGTTAGTGAATTAACCAGCACAACAAGGACACTGGTTCTTAAACTGAAAGTGCACAATATCACTAAAATGTCTTTGAGAGAAAAGTAAAAATTTCCAAGTTAATAAAGACTTAGATGGATAAGTTAATAAGGCTAGCTAATTAGTTTGCAAAGAAAGTCAATGTTTTTATTTAGATTATTGTGGAAATTACCTTTAAAAATACAATATACAAAACAATTGGATTTTAACAGGAATGTCGAATTGATGCAACTTGAAACATGTTCACCTCTCATATTATGGGCAGAACCTATCAAACTCAGTTTATTAAAATAACTTACATAAAAAAGTCATGTCTACTGGGAAAGTGTGCTAAAGGCAGAAAGTTCACTCCCAGGTGTTGAAAGATTCATGAGAACTCCGGGATGAGGGAGCACATGACCTTCATTTAATTAACACTAATTAAAACTGCCATTGGTAGATAGCTATGAGCACCATCTCTCCTAGAATCTCTGGCTCTAAGTTTGTACATTATTTGTCAATTTGAGATTTCAAAATATGCCCGTCATCATCATCATCATCATCATCATCATCATCATCATCATCATCATCATCATTATCATCATCATAATCATCATCTATAAAAAACTAACATTATAAAAATAATTTAATTTCAGCCAAACCCACCAGCTTAACACACTGTTTAGGGTGCTTTTCCATTTTATTTCCCATAAGGCCACTCAGGCTGTTATTTTGTTAGTGTATATGAGTATTCCTCAGATTGACGGGCTCTTCAAAATGATGATTGTATCAATGGAGAACTTAGGACATGACTGACAAAATGATGAGTGGGCTATATCATGATCAGTTACCTTGTTCTCCATCCTCTCAATGGCATCCTCAATGACCCAAGAATCCCATGAAACCCTAAATAGAATAAATTGGGTATGAAAAATGGTTAAACGGATGGATCTTCTCCATGGTGTGGTAGGTCTAATCACATGGCTGACCTCAAGCCAAATCCAAAAATAGGTTTCAGAGTGAACACCGCTCTAGCTCTCTGATCTCTTCTGTATTCTCATGTCTGAGCCTTTACTTGATAGCAGGATTTCTCCAGGCTTATGTGGTGAGAGTAATAGGTGAGAATCTAAGCTCATTTCCAACTACACTAAGTTGAGGAGTTTTCCCCCCAATAAATTTAGGGAAGGCCACGAGTTCAAATAAAGCACCTGAACAACAGATGGACTCTCATTTAATACATATTAAGCAATGTTTGTTAAAATAAACAGGAAAAAAACCCAAGCGATAAAAGCAAGATATATTACTTTTCTCCAGGTTAACAACGGGCACGGGGACCTGGGTGTCATGAGCCCAGCTGTACACTTGGTTACCATGGTAATACCACATAATACAGCAACACCAATATTCACTACAGCAGTAAAAACATGAAGTGGTCAATCAGGTGAAGGTGCCTTCATCTGATACGATTTTTGTAACATTAGAAAATGAAAACATGACCTATTGTTTAGGAGGGGTTCCCGAACTTTATCATGGAGCAACCCACCTGTGGACTATGTTCGGTCCAGTAGCACCCACCAAATATTTCATGCAGTAAAGTAAGTCATGTCTTCACCATGGAAACAGAAACACAACCACAGACACACATATGGAGATGTTAACAAAACCTTGGACATAGACATTTAACCAGCAAGCATAAAAAGGTGCCATCACATTTGCAACCATTCACACACATTAACAAGTTAAAAATGTTCCCGCATCAGCATTTAACCTGGACTAACAAAATATTCCTGACTGGCACAGCTTTGCAGCTGTTTTTGACCTGGACAAGGACAGATGTAGACCAGTGTACAGACCAAGCAGCCAAAGAAAAAAAAATCTACCTCTTAGTTTAACACAGAACCTAATATTAACTGATATTTTATCTGATGCGAGGAAATCCCATTTAGAACCTACTTTATATCCATGGTTGGAACAACAACAGTAGCTTTATGTTTCAGCTATAGGAGATAAAAACAGTAGCCTACTTCAACAAACCACAGCAACAGTAGAATTAAATTGTGACAGTAAGCAGTACCAGGGTCATTATTACAGCTACATAAAAAGGTGATCATCAAGCAGTGATCACCATCTGATGTTCAGATTTGTAGCCTGTCACCAGCTGCCTCACCTGTATCATGCATTTATTGTTGATTTGTCTTAATAAAATCTTGATCCGACCAATCGGCATCAGCTTATTAGTGACAACTGACAAAAACAGCTGTTTAGTTTGTGGGTAGATGCCAGAACCAGTCAGGTCAATCAGCTGCACTGATGCAGAGCATCGTGACTTTTTAGGAAAAAAAAAAAAAAAATGTACAAGAAGGCCAGTCAGGCCACCAGGAATAGTTCCGCTACTTCCCTGGGCCAGTCCGGGCCTGGGAGCAGGTATAACACCCTCTGGTGTTTTTGTTCTCTGGGTGTCACTCAGAGAACAAAAACACCAGCTGTCCACAGGCAAGAGATGGCACTTATTTCACAGATGATCGGAGTTACTGTGCAGAACCAGCTGGACCAAATGCTGATGTGCATCAGAAGGGATCAAGGATGCATGCTGAGGAGCAGACACCTGCCCAAATATAAGGATCTCTGCTCTGTCTAGCAGTTACAACAAACAGGTAACATCTGTTGTGTGCAAAGTGGGGAGGAGAGAAAAAAGGTAAAAACTGGTCCCACTACATTTAGTTAAACACTATAAGTAAAATTTTATATGTCTGTGTCCACCTACATAGTTTGATTGGCAATATTGTTTTGAAAATAGAGATGCAAAGGTGGAATCTAATTTGTATTATGAAGATTTAATCATGCAAATGGTGCTTCAGTTAGTTTATTGAAAAGTGTGCGAAACAAAAAAATTTAAATGATGCCAGTTTGCTGCTTAAATGATTTCCTTTTCGTTACAGCCATAGAATTATGATGATTAACTGAAGAATAAAGCTTATTGTTGACAGGATTGTGTCATACATAGCACAAAGACTGCCCACACAAGAAAATCATACACAACTCTGAACTGTTTTTTCATGTTGCATAAGTCCACATTCTCATTACAGGTGTCATTACTGCTAGTTTGTTTTAGATTTAAAGGTTTAATGCATGAGTTCACACACCCACACCCACACACACACACACACACACACACACACACACACACACACACACACACACACACACACACACACACACACACACACAAAAACAACCTTTATGTCTCACATTTGACCTCTGTGTACCGAAGAGTTCAGGATTGACTCAATAACTGCAGTGTTTACAGTGAACACAAAACAAACCCTGATAATCACCCCTTTGCCACTGTACTTGATAGTTGATGATAAAGCATTTTTTTCTGATAAGCTGTTTGTTTTTCATCAGTTATGATTAAGCATCTCCTCTTTGGTCTCCAAAAGGAAGTCTTCTGTAAACAGAAGCCATGCAACCATGTTCTTTTAAGAGAACAGACAATTTTTTTTTTTTTTATTTGTTTTTTTTTATTATTTTTTTTATTTAAGAAACTATTCTAAATAAACCATATTTCTTCCATGTTTTTCTAACTGTCCTGACAGGATTTTTACCATTTAACATGCTTATTAGGCCTGTGGAGTCTGAGATGTATCTTGTGTATTTCTAACTAATTCTGTATTGCATGGTTTGACTTTGGGGTAAAATTTCTGAAACATCCACTCATTAGAAAATTGGCACCTGTTGTCATTGCTTTCTATATGAATAATCATCCTCACTTTGTAGTTATGAACTCCAGATTGCTTTGAAACATCAGTGTCAAATTTATGTATAAAGCACATTTAAAACAGCCACCGTTGCCCAAAGTGATGTATATAAGCAATACACAGTGAATTCACACAAAAATAAAAATATTGACTGTACAATACACAGAATAAAAATTACACAAAATAAATTTTAATCCCTTAAGCTATTAAACCTTATAATACAAGAGCTGCCAAATGCTCAGCTTGTGCTGAATGCCAGTGCAAACAGATGGGTCTTCGGAAGAGACTTAAAAATTTTCTAAGACTGGTTGTTCTAATGCTCGGGGGGAAGAGTGTTCCAGAGTCTAGGAGTAGCAACAGCAAAAGCCCGGTCACCTCTAGTTTTTAACCGCAGTCTTGGGATGACGATCCGTGATCTGAAATCATTTGATTTGCTGACCTTATTGACCTACTTGGGACATGAAGAGAGATAAGCTCTGACAGATAGGCAGGAGCTAGGCCATTCAAGCATTTAAAAACTATCAAAGGACCTAAAAATGAAAAAAAAAAAACAATCTTCTGAGACTGATAGGCAGCAACAATTGCTTCTGTTTTATCTCTTTGATGTCTTTCTCTTTGAGAAATGCAAGACGATATTTCTTACCTGACATCATTGCTAAGAACAGCAATAATGCTCTTGCCTTGTTCGTTACTGTTGACAGACTAAGCAATCCTCCTGTGTCAGTAACCTGGAACTTCCATCCTACTTGTGATGAGTTTGCTTCTGTCTTTACAGACAAAATTGACAAAATCAGGTAGTCAGTCAAATGCTTCCAGGCCAGGAGCAGGACATATGTCATCACTATGTCCACTCAGAGACATGAACACCATGACACACTTTCAGACATGTTAAGTATATTATTATTATTATTATTTGAACAATATAACTCCACTTTTCTGAGTGTCATACTTCCTGTAAAATCCTTCAGATTCACCTCCTCAGCAGATGTTTCTGTCCTCTCTGCCCTATTTCAGTCTGAATACAGGTGACAAAAGTGTTATTAAGAGTTTTTTTTTCTTTTTTATTGATGATAACAGCTAGAGAACAAACATCTATCTCTGTTGTCAGAGCTAACCAACAATAACAGAACTCAACATCATGGTATGATTTTAACCTAACAAAGCTAGCAATTCTATTTCTTTTGTAAATGAGGGAGCATCTTTATCAATAACAACCAAGCTCTTTCTGTGAACTAGCTGGAGGTAGTAATAACTACTTACATTCATCCTTTAAAAAGACTACTCCTATGTCCTTTTAGATCATGGACTCATGGTGCGACATTCAGGTGCAGATGCAGTTGGAGTGAAAGGCAAGAATAAAAACCTGGAGTGGTGATAAACGGATTTGGCTGTCAGGAACTTCACTGTGCTGCGTTCCAGACATGGCTGAACACCTTTCAAACAATCAATAACACCTCAAACATTAAAGCAAATTATTAAATAATAAATTTATGAGTTTTACAGGGCTTTAGAACATTTTAGGGTGCCTCAAGACCGCCTAAAAAAGGCCCAATGATGGCCATGGTATAGGTAACTATAAATCTGATTGAATTAAAATATCCTGAGGAGTTCCCCAAGGCTCCATCTTGGGGCCACATGCTATTCAACACTTTACATACTCCTACTCACTCAAATTATGAAAGAGAACAAAATCTGTTACCATAAATATGCTGATGACACACAAATCTACATCTCAGCAGGAGACTATAGCCCGATTTAAACTCTGATCAAATGCATCAATCAAATTAAAGACTAGATGTGTCAGAACTTTGTTCAGTAAAACACAGACAAAACTTAAATAATAGCCTTTGGAGTCAAGGAAGAAAGATTAAAAGTCAGTACTTAGCTTCATACAGCTAAGTTGAGAACTAAAAACAAAGCCAGAAATCTAGGAGTAGTCATGGTCTTTAGTAGTTATATTAAGACAGTTGTGAAGTCAGCCTATTATCACTTAAAGAACATATCAAGGATTAAAGGAATGATGACTCAGCAGGATTTAGAAAAACTTGTCCATGCATTTATCTTTAGCAGACTGGACAACTGTGACGCTGTCCTTATAGGTCTCCTTAAAAAGTCCATCAGACAGCTGCAGTTAGTCCAGAATGCTGCTATTTAAATCCTTACTAAGACCAAAAAAGTGGATCATATAACTCCAGTCCTCAGATCTTTACACTGGCTTCCTGTCTGTCAAAGAACTGAATTAAAAATCCTGCTGTTGGTTTACAAAACACTGAATGGTTTAGGACCACAATACATTCAGTTGCCAACCAGACTCCTGAGGTCATCAGGGTCAAATTTACTCTGTTTCTGTCTGAACTAAACATGCTTTAATGCATATCCAAACATGTGGAACAAACTCCCAGAAAACGGCAGGTCTGCTGAAACTCTCTGCAGTTTTAAATAAAGTTTTTTTTTTACTGTTTTTCAAAGTTTGTTCTTTATTTAAGTTCTTTTTAAAAGTTTGTTTTAATCCTTCTTCTGTCCCCTGCTGTAATGCTTATAGTGTTTTATGTAAAGCACTTTGGATTGTCTTCTACATGAAATGCACAACACAATTAAACTTGCAATGCCCTGTCTTTCCTCTTTCTCTCTCTCTCTCTCTCTCTCTCTCTCTCTCTCTCTCTCTCTCTCTCTCTCTCTCTCTCACACACACACACACACACACACACACACACACACACACACACACGCATACACACACACACACACACACACACCTGAATGCGACCAGCTAACTACCAAAACTTCAGCTTAAATAAGGGGTGCTTACACTTGTTGATGACCATTTAATCAAGTGTATTTGATTTGCAGAACCCAGGTGCTAAATATGCTTTTAAATCCTAAGGAAGCAGGAAAGGTGTTCTTAACTTTTCTCACACACTGCCTCTGCATTTTGTCTTAGTTTTTTTTAACGTGAAATAAATGATGATATGATATACCATGTCATATGTTGTCCAGCTTGCATTTACCAGTTTTAATTTAATTTTCTTTTTTATGACTGCAGTTGTTAGGCTACATTCATCACTTGGACAATAAAGCAGTGAGTGGAATTCCACCATTAGACATAGAGCAGACAGGATTTTTAGCATGATGATGAAGTATTACCCAGCTCCACTGCAAACATCAACAAACATTAAGTGGCTACTGTAAGCACTGCTGATACACAATGTAATTCAGATGGGCTCTTTGGCCTGATTCATTGAGGCATTTATTCTTTTTTCCACAAACAGCTTTGTGTTTATCAGCTGAAATTGAGATAAAGCTCTCTCATTTTACTCAGCATCCAGGAGCACTAAATACCTTAAGTACATAATGACCCTCACAGTCATGATTATTTATGTCCCTATATCCACTGAAAGGACAAGAAAACAGGTTGGATTAACTCATCAATCTCTCGGTACAGGCTGTTTGTCCAAGGAAACAGCTTAATACAAATCAAGGTTAACACAGATTGTTTCTCCTAATGTCAGCAAAGCTGTTTGGAAAGCAATTTTCTGAGCACACGGTTTTGTCAAATGTTACGCGGGCGTTAAAAACCACGCTATCGAGATTTAAATCAGAAACAGGTGAAATGGCATTCATTTTTCTCAGTCTTAACTATGTCTGGATGCTGCAGCTCTTCTCCTAACTACCATAAAGTCTCCAAAAAGACAGGAAAGTGAAGAAGACAGCATTGGAGGAGCCCCAGGAGCCTTTACTTAAACAAAATGGAGAGGTGACATGTATATACCAAAGTGACAGCATAGTAAACCAAGTATCAGTGTTTGCTGGGAAGGAAAAAAAGTCAGTGACTCCCACCTGATGTCTCTGGGCCAGGATATCAGGTATTTAATTTTCATATGTGATTAATTAAAGCTGGATATTCTGACATGACATTGCCTTAATAGCTCCACTCCTTTCCACATGGATTGAGATGCTCTTAATAGTGTTGAGGATTGAAGTGGGCAGGTCGGGGAGCACTGTGCGCCAGGATATTGGGAACAAATTGACAAGGCCGTCTATTCTGTCTCTTTCCCCATTTAGAGCAGAATGATCCAGACTAGCTGGCTGGCAGCCAATTTATCTTGGAGAGAATGAGAATGTGAGGGAGGATCCCGCTGAAACTATTCCAGAGGACATACTGAAATGTGACGAGGCCAACTGGGGGAAAACTTTACTCTTTCTTTTCAATGCTGCATCCCATTAAATCTCATGTGATGCTACTTAGACATTGTTTATTTCAGTAGAAAGCTTTAACATGAGGTTTTTTATTATCATATACTTTCAATGATATGCTTTAGCACTTTTTTTTTTATCATTTTTTCAAAATATCTACTGACAACGTACGCATGACAATGCTTTTAAAGACACAAAAGGACCATGAGTGAATAAAATATGAAAAAGTCTAGAAGATATGGACAATCAATACGTGACATATCCCTACCGCCCATGGCAGCTGGAACTACACGTCAAGTGACCAACATATTTCAAAGTTACTGCCATAAAGTTTTTATCGTCCACAAACGATCAGGTTGATGCTGACTCATTTATCAATTAGTTTTAATAATGACTTTTCTTTGTGTCATGGAGTGGGGTATATAGAGGAGCCAAAATAAAAAAAAACAGCATAAAACTATACAGTCATGGACAAAATTGTTGGTACCCTTCGGTTAATGAAAGAAAATATCACAATGGTCACAGAAATAACTTGAATCTCACAAAAGTAATAATAAATAAAAATTCTATGAAATTTAACCAATGAAAATCAGGCACTGCTTTTCAACCATGTTTCAACAGAATTATTTAAAAAAATAAACTCATGAAACAGGCCTGGACAAAAATGATGGTACCCTTAACTTAATATTTTGTTGTACAACCTTTTGAGGCAATCACTGCAATCAAACAATTCCTGTAACTGTCAGTGAGACTTCTGCACCTCTCAGCAGGTATTTTGGCCCACTCCTCATAAGCAAACTGCTCCAGTTGTCTCAGGTTTGAAGGAAGCCTTTTCCAGACGGCATGTTTCAGCTCCTCCCAAAGATGCTCAATACGATTTAGGTCAGGGCTCATAGAAGGCCACTTTAGAATAGTCCAATGTTTCGTTCTTAGCCATTCTTGGGTGATTTTAGCTGTGTTTTGGGTCATTGTCCTGTTGCAAGACCCATAACCTGCGACTGAGACCAAGCTTTCTGACACTGGCCAGCACATTTCTCTCTAGAATCTCTTGATAGTCTTGAGATTTCATTGTACCGGCACAGATTCAAGACACCCTGTGCCAGATGCAGCAAAGCAGCCCCAGAACATAACAGAGCCTCCTCCATGTTTCAAAGTAGGGACGGTGTTCTTTTCTTCATATGCTTCATTTTTCCATCTGTAAACATAGAGCTGATGAGCCTTGGCAAAAAGTTCCATTTTTGTCTCATCTGTCCATAGGACATTCTCCCAGAAGCTTTGTGGCTTGTCAACATGTAGTTTGGCTTTTTTATGATTTGTTTTCAACAATGGTGTCCTCCTTGGTCGTCTCCCATTAAGTCCACTTTGGCTCAAACGACGACGGATGGTGCGATCTGACACTGATGTTCCTTGAGCTTGAAGTTGACCTTTATTCTCTTTAAAAGTTTTTCTGGGCTCTTTTGTTACCGTTCGTATTATCCGTCTGTTTGATTTGTCATCAGTTTTCCTCCTGCGGCCACGTCCAGGGAGGTTGGCTACAGTCCCATGGATCTTAAATTTCTGAATAATATGTGCAACTGTAGTCACAGGAACATCAAGCTGCTTGGAGATGGTCTTATAGCCTTTACCTTTAACATGCTGGTCTATAATTTTCTTTCTAATCTCCTGAGACAACTCTTTCCTTTGCTTCCTCTGGTCCATATTGAGTGTGGTACACACCATGTCACCAAACAGCACAGTGACTACCTGTAGCTTATATATAGGCCCATTGACTGGTTACAAGATCGTAGACACCTGTAATGCTAATTAGTGGACACACCTTGGATTAACACGTCCCTTTGGTCACATTATTTTCAGTCTTTTGTAGGGGTACCATCATTTTTGTCCAGGCCTGTTTCATGAGTTTATTTTTTTAAATAATTCTGTTGAAACATGGTTGAAAAACAATGTCTGACTTTCATTGGTTAAATTTCATAGAATTTTTATTTATTATTACTTTTGTGAGATTCAAGTTATTTCTGTGACCATTGTGATATTTTCTTTCATTAACCGAAGGGTACCAACAATTTTGTCCATGACTGTAGGTGCTAATACAGGAAAGTAAACTCCAAACAGATTATACAGCAAAGATGATTGGATCATGACAGCAAGCAATACCAAGGATTTAGTATGACACAAAGCAAACCATGGAGTATTAATACAGAGGGAGCTAATGCTATGTGAAGGACTAGTGTGTTAATTTTTTAACTGAATCCAAGCATGCAGAGCAGAAAGCAAGACTTACTGAGAACCACAACTCATAAACATAAGAAATTTGAAAGTCAAAGATTTTGTTTTGCACCCATTGTCTATTCATGGGGAAGCATTTTGCATTTACTTGAAGAATCAAAACAAAACAAATCTTCTCTGTTTTCTGAATTAATTAGTTAATTAACATAATTTTCGCACTCAGTTATAATGAACAAGGATGTCTACTATGATAAGCAGGGGAATCTGCAGTTCAAGAAGTTGCTGCATCAGGATCATAGAATGGAGCCTCATTTTCCACAGATGCTCTTTTGCAGGAGTACAAATAATTGAGAAAAAGCGTGATAAAGAGTTTATGCTATGTAGAGTAAAATAATAACGACACTGCTCTGAACCATTTTGGTGTATTAACAACTGAAAATGACACAACAAAGTTAAAATGAGAATAAAAGACACCCAAAAAGTGCCAGAGTGGCATTAAAAATGAGGGTGCTGCATTATAGCTGCAGCCTCTCCTACTGCAGAAACTTGACCAGTGCCCATTTCTTACTTCATAGTTGAGTTGTATACAGTAAAAGAAAAGAGTCCAATCTAGCGAAAGGATCATCCCATAAGATACTTAATTACATTCTTTTTGCTTATGATTCTGTCTGTACTTCCTGCAGGTGAGACCATGGAACAAAAAGCATCTCAGGAACTTTGAAAGAACTTTGAAGTATCTTGTTAACTCAGAAAAAAAATATTTTATTGAAAGACTTACCTGATTAATTCAGAAAACAGGGCAGACGTTTATTTATTTATTGAGAAAATTAAGAGAAAAAATTCAAATGAATGCAGGAGCAAATATGAAAAACTATTGATGCAGTGGTGAGAGGGGAACAGGAATTTTTCACACACACATATTAGAATTACATAAAATGTAAATATGCCAATAACGTATCTTCTTTGTCATGTTTTAGGTCTGGTGTTGATCTGATGATGTTAAAAATGTCTAAAAAATGGAGAGGAGGAAAGATACAAGCCGAAAAACAACCAAAATAATCACACACTATAAAATTGAGTGAAAAGTACCATTAGGAACTGCTATGGCTGTTAACATGTACAGCAAAACATTTACAGCATTTTTCAATTTAACCTGAGCAATGAGTCTAAAATAAATTGCACACAAATATTAAAAATCTCTTCCCATCTCCTCTTGCTCAAAAAATTTCCAATTATTATTCACATTAAAGCAAACATAATAAAGCAAATATAGAAATGTTTATTTGAAGAGGACAAAGCAATGTTTCTATGCACTGTACAGCCAAATGTCTATTTTTGTCATGTTCTTATTCAGATGTAACTTAGTATGTAGTTCCTAAGCCATGTGGACCAGCTCAACTGGAGATGTTTGATGTTGTCTTGCATCTCACTTTCTCCTTCCTCATCTTGCAGTTCCTCTCCCTCCTCATCATCTTGCCTTGTATAATCTCGCTGTAACATTCCTGTTCTTTCTCTCCATCTCCTCATCAGCATTTGAAGTAACTTGACAGTGTTTTCCTCCACAAACTTTTATTTGTATTAGCTTTTCTACCTTAGATAAGCCTAACTTTAGACTTACTCTAACATTGTCGACTCAAATTCAGCATCATAACTATTAGCAACTATTAAAACCGTGTTGTTATTATTATTTCATGTCTTAATTCAGTATGATGTAGTTATTTATTATTTAGCTCATTCCTCACTTCCCTCCTCTTAGTTTCAAAACAAAGCTGTTTCGGGCCGATGTCGCCTTGCATTCATATAGTCGGACATCAGACATTCACGCTCATAAATGTCAGATTTGCCATAATAATTTTTCCTTGAACCTGATGCTGCCAGCTGAGGAAGCAGCAGAGGTGGCAAGGCTTTGATTTAGGGTGGCAATTGCCATCCTATGCCACCCCGGTAGATCCGACCATGAGTGAATGCAATATGCTTCCATTACATGGAAATAGAATTTTGAGTGCAGAAACTGAACTGTTTAGAAAAAGTTTCCCATACTTTAACATTTATTTGTCGACTAAAAAAACCAGGGATTGTGGCCCGTTATGACAGATTCATTTATACCTAGATTAAGTGTTGACCCTACCCCCTCTTATACTTTCCTTTAGTGGAGCAAGCCAAGATAGTGGTGCTAACTTTGCTTACAGGGTATTGTATGTTTGTACCTAAACACAGTTACATACTAACTATATAGAGGGCATGTTTTGGACCACACTGTTACATAAAACAACACTACAGAGCCAATATCAATATTAATACTTTGGATCACAGTTGGTGGGTGGACTCTGGGAACTATTAGGCACTACACAGCAGAAAGGCAAAATACTTCATATGTCCAAGATAGTGAGCTACACTGTATGAACATGAAGAGGCAGAAAACTGTTGTGACATCAGTGGTAAGTCCAGTCCGAGAAGTTGCCTAAACATTGTACCAATTAGCTTAAACTGCAACACTACATTTTAATGAACTGGAGACTTTTTTTTTTTCTTTTTTTTGCTAATGATGCTATGTTGACATAATGTTTTTTGGGAAAGGAGAAGAGAAAACTAAAGGAAGAGAAAACTTAAATGTGTGTACAACACGAGAAGCTGAGGCAAATGAAACAGAAAACCCACAACACAATCAAAGAAATCAGGGGATTCATATATATATATAAATATATATATATATATATATATACACACACACACTGAAATCAGAACAGGAATATAATAATAAAAACATAATTGAAAATCCAATAATTATGGCATTTTGTTGGTTCTGCTTTTTATCTCTGCAGATTTTCCGTGTAGTTTTAGTTTATCTAGCTTTTCAGATACTTCTAAAAAACAGTTTTCTTTGTGAGTCAAAATGGCCAATTTTGAAAGCTTTAACTTAACAATACTGTAGCTTTATTATTAGAAGCACCTGAAACAAGCATATTTATTGAGGTAGATTTTGCTTTTGTTGAAAATGGTTTAAAAGCTTCATTGTTGCTGGACTTGTTTTGTGGGTAAAATGGAAGCAGGTCCCACAATCTTGTCATGTCTTGTGTACAAGTGTTTCACCAGCTTAAACTGTCATGTTTGGTTCAACACAATACCAAAGGGTTAATAAAAATTTTAAATGCACCCACCACTAGGTGGAGACAGTACATGTCAGTGCAATTAAAGACGTCTATGGAGAAACATCCAATAAAAACAAACTGGAGGGTGAACTTTCATATGTGATGGATTTTAGAAGTGTTTCTCCATGAGATTATCAAAAGAATTATGAATGAACCTTATCCTACCAATCAGAAGCCTTGGGCTCCACTATGAAGCTGTCAATTAAAACAAGTTATGCTTATAAAGTAGGTAAAAAAGACAGAGTGTCTCTAGGTAGCTGCTCTCTCAGTTGTATAAGTAATTAAGGAATAGTAGTTAGGAGGTATGGTGGAGGTCAAAAAGGACAGAAAACTGCAGAGGGCGTTCAGAAGGAATTAAAAAGTGGTGGTGCACTCAGCCACTGCTGCTTGAAAGAGATACTCAGAGATTAATAACGCAAATATCAAACTTTATATGACTGCCAAAGGTGAAAATAGAATTGTTTCTATGGCAGGATAAACACAAAATACACAAATAACTATTGGTTCGCACCTCTTTATCACAAACCTCACAAATCCCCAACCTGAAAAAATAAATAAATAAAACAGATACTGGGTAGTCCTCTTAAGCAGTGCATTTAAATAGACCCAACAATCTGAACCAAAACCCCTCTAAGAAATAATAGGGTGAAAACTCCCTCAAAGAAGAACTGAAAGACTCTTTCTGGTTACAGAAAGTGTTAACAACCTCTTACGATAGCCAAAGTATACTTTATAGTACTTTGACTCCAGTCCTTTATTTTTAACCTGTAAAAGGTGGCAATAAAAAAAACATTTAAAATGTGAAAATAAATATTCATTTTTAATTCTATACCCCATGGAGTTATGCTGGAACAGAAAAACTGACCAAGAGTGTTGCATTTAATCTGCAAGAGTACAGGTTATGTTGTGGTGATATTGTTCAATGTCAAGTTCAAGGCAAGGATGAATAAACTTTCAAAAAGCCACATATTTATGACATTTGTCATAGTGCTGTGTCAATCTTTTGCACAGCCCTTCAAACACCAAACACAGACGGCCTTGACCACTCTCTCCAAAGGTGTGCAACGTTTGCACCGCCCCACTTAGTGAAACAAATGCAGCATATTTAAACACTTTCCCTACAAGCTTAACAGATGCAATGCACATGAGTAGCAGCTCCAAGACACAGCTTTCTGTTTATTTGCATATTGAATGGAAAGCATCACAGAGAATAAATATTCTGAAGCAGTAAGTGCACATGCTCTGTGCCAGCAGCTATCTAATTAAACTTCTTTAATTTGCCCTTAAGATATTGAGAGGGTTACAATGAACCATTTGGCTGCCAGGTCAAGGAAAAGAAAGAATCTGTGGAACACTGTGAACAACAGAATTCATCTTAAAGTTAATTTGGATTACAAAGAGTTATGGACCTGCTGACTGATCAATATTTCCATCATGTTCTACGCAAAATGAATTTAGAGCTGATAACAAGGTTTCATGATGTTACATAAATCTGAATACAGTATAACGAGTTTCAATATGATCCTTTGTGTTTGTTTTTACTAAGCAAAGCAACCCCATCATAAAACTTATTTTATAGCTATTGTTCTATTTCTTAGTTTCTCCTGTATACTTAAATTGTTGCTCCCTGGTGATTTCCATTTCATTGTTTGCCCTGTTGTTCAGTGAGCCTCCTTATGCAGGAGTTGTTTGTTTTCTGAATGTCAACAATGAGCTGCCACTCATCACTGCTGATGTACCGAATGAGCTCTTCCTTCCTATCTGTATCACTGTCTGATTTCCAGCTCCTCAGGCAATTACGGTTCATTTGGCCGCATGCACGGGAAGCAGCACTGCCCTACTTCTCAGGCTCTGCAACTCTGTTAAATACACCTGCAACGAGTCTATTCAATCCATTTTATTCTGCTCTATTCAATACTTCTGCATCTAACTTTGGTTGTAGTTTCAAAGCCAAATAGAAACCTGGAAAAGGGAAGCACTTCTTCAGGTAAATTATTTCACTGAAGCACAAAAGAGACACCCGAAATGTGAGCGTTGGTTTCTTTGCAGACAGTGTTATGAGTTTGGGCTTCAACACCATGGAGTATTAAAATGCCACATTCAAAGATTAAGCAGTTGATATGCAGAGAAGAGAACTCAGCAGAGGCGCAGTGGGGCTAGACGCTTGTCATAAAGCTGATGCTATAAACCACAAAGAGTGAAGCTGTTTCTGTTTAATCACAAAAGGTTTATGTGCTGCTTTTGTCCCAGCGGCTGTGGTTTGTTCCAAGATGTCTTTCTCAACACGTTTCCCCCCCTGCCTCTCCCCAGTGTAAGTTTGTGCATTGTTCACCAAAGTGCTGTTGGTCGACTTGATGCATGGGAAATCAATGATGTTGTTTGGAGTCTATATGAGTTTATCTCCAGGCCATGATATTAGCAGCCCCCCCCCCCCCCCCATCCTTCCCCTGCACCTTCATTATAATGATCTGTCATTTTCAGAAACTGCAGCCATTCGTAAAAGGTGCATCAGATTAATCAATGCTGTTTATAAATTCAGCAGGTATGCTGTGAAATCCTCCCTGATAAATCATGCAGTCCGCCTGCTCTCCAAGATCTCCAGATATGTATCCACTCATGATGGCATCCCTGTCGGATGAAGCAAGGGGAAAGGGTGGGGAGGATGGGTGAGTCTGGCTCGGTGTATTGGCTGAAAATGTGGCATTTAATTAATCTGGACAGCTTCCAACAACCTGAGAGGCCCACTCTGGTTCATCTCTCATCCCATGAGAATTAGAGCGAGGGTTGGCCAAACTGTCACTTTCCAACACACCTCCCTGTGCGGACAGTCACACTCCTTAACCTCACTCCTGTCAGCCTGGCTCACTGCCAGTTTCTAACAGCTTGCATTTAAGTGGCAAACCTCATGCAAGTGGTAAAGCAACAAGAGCTTTACCAAGAACAGATTTTAAAATTTTTATTTCTTTGTAGAAGAACCAGCTGTTAAAGTGTTAACATCACTGAGACATTCAGTGTATGTGGATTTTAATTCAGCCTTCATAGTAACTTACACGTACTTTTCAGCCCAGCCTAACATCTTTATACACACACACACACACAGACAGACACACACAAACACACACACATATATATACAGTTTATATATATATATCCAATTACAGAAAAAGAGGAAAAGACACCATCAATATGACAATCCCAGAAAATCCCTCTCAGTCTTGCACCACTGCTAGCAGCACATTTTATTGCAGGACTCTAATTTTGAGGTCTGACTTTGTTGAGGTCAGACGATAGGGATGTCAGTGTATATCTCAGATATGAATTGTCAAAGCCTGAAGGGAAAACTATAACTAGAATGCCATTAAGCACCTCAAGTTCATGTTGCTTGGCAACAAAGAATCTCAGAGAAGATTTGAATGCAGCTCAGACACGACTAAATGAAAAGCTGCTTGAGGTAAATATCTGTCTTAACTGCGTCTTCTCTGTGATGTGCTTTAATTATAAGGCAGCCGGGCTGCTGAGTTTGGAATATGCGGGCTGTATTAAACCTGAGAGCTTGGCTAATCCTTCTACCTCACCTCAGCAGCTTGTGATGAAGCAACTTTACTTCGTCTCACAGTGTGGAGTTTAGGTAATCAGATGTTTGTTCAGGAAGCTTAATTAGTGTTGTCTAATTACCCTCATCAGATGTAATGCTCCACTTTCACCAAGAAATATGGCATCCTTCTTGTGCAGTTTATCTTTTTGCAAAAAAAAAAAAAAAAGTTCTTCAATGTGCAGGGAAAAGCACTGTGAATGTAACTTACATGATCTGAGGTTTCTGTGTCAGTCCCAAAACAAACACTGTATTTAGATCCAGTCTTACAGAGCCTGCCAAGCTGACTATAGGGGGTGATTTTTCTATGACTGAACAAACACACAAGAAGCCTCAATCAGCTTACAATAACAAGGCAAATCCATCCTTTGCTTGCAACCAACAAAAAAAATATACAAAGGATAATTTTAGGTGATGAAACACTGAGAAAACCATCTTCACATACAGACACACAGAAGCTTCTCCACCCCCTCAATTTTTCCCACATTTTTATCCACAGTGACAAATCACCTCCAGCTGCATGCAGAGTGTACCACCCTCCCCCACCTGATCTGCCCAGAGCTTTATTATGCTCAGAGAATCGGTCTCAGCGATCTACTCTGCCAAGCAGGGTGCCGCATGTTTTACCTCCTGCACTGTAGTCATACCAGCCACAAGAAGCCAAACGCAACCTTCCAGCTTCTGCCCATGGATGCAATTAGCATGTAATTTGCAGACTGCCCTACACCATGTTAGGCTGAAAGTTTGATCTCTACTTCTACTTCTAATTCAGGTTGTAATGAAAATAGCTGGCACCCACTGACCAACCCTCTTTGATGATTCCTCATTCTTCTGTGCAGGAAAGGGAAAAGACATGTGAATAGCTTCCACACTGCCAAGGTTTCATATGGTTCAACCAAACTGAAACAATGCAAAGGTAGCAATGGGCTGACAAACACGACCTACAATTGTCTGAAATGGTGCTAGTGTAATTTATTATTATATGACATAATTATCTTTCTTCTTGCTCTGTAGGTGAAGGCAGCTAGTAATGCTTGGTCAGCAGAAGAAAGGCTGCCAGCATGTGTCAGATAACATCTTAATGCTTGTGGTCTCTATCTACCAGTCCTTTATTATATCATTGCTCCAATTTGTCCATAGGATCTTATCTACATTTCCATTAGCCTTTGACTGAGTCTTTGCCATGATTACTAATTGGATGCTCAGACCAGACTGAGTCCACTGTCAAGTTTTGTGATCCAAGCCTCTTCTGCTGTGACTCATTAGTCCCTCGTATGTTAAAATCCTCTGTAGTTATGTGGAAAAAAGACGAGTGAGAAAGTGTACACCTCATGGCTCTCACTGTTCTGTATCTCCCCAGGCGTTACTTGTGTTTCTATAGAGAATTTGTCTTTCTACAGCTGTGCCAACATGTCAGTTCACTCACTGAACTTGAATGTTATTGAACCAAATGAATTACAGCTACAACCCTTGAGTACAAGGCTTTTGATGTCAACACTCTGCTGTCCATCTCAGTGTAAAATCCCATGAGGTTATGATGGTAATTCCTTTAACCGGACCGTTTCGGCTCTGTGATCAAGAAAGCAGCAAATCTGGAAGTTGCTTCATAGTATTGTGGATAAAGGAAATTATTGTTGCTACAAAGGTAATCTGTAAAAAAGCTTTTTCACTGGCTTCTCTTTGAGCTTGACACAGTCTGACAGGTGCAAATTAATGCAGAAATTCTCACAGATTATGTCTGGGGTGATGATATGTTGATTTTACAGAGGTATTTGTATCTTTTAGTCAAATTTGGGAAATAAAAGTGTCTTTTTAATTAAAGCTTGTTTACCTCATTATTGAAAATGTGTAAATCATAACAGTGTTGTTCCTCAATTTCCCACTAGATGGCAGAGTATCATATATTTACATTTTAAAGCAGCAGCAGGGGAGGGGCTGCTCACAGTTCAGTGACAGGAACCTACATCTATGAGACACTGCAATCCAATTTCAAACCTTTTGTGTACAGCTAACTTAGTTTATCCAATCTTACTTGTGAATGAAGAAATGTTTCTGTCACCATATGGACTCCATCATAACCAGAGCTCACTTAAAGAAAAAAAAAAAAAAAAAAAAAAAGATAAATCTTCATGATCTTTATTGCGCTGGACAACCGATGAGTCAGTTTTTTTCTGCTTTTTTCATGTCACCAGAGATTGAAATTCTCTGCTTTTTTGCTCGTTTGTTAAGATTTAGTATGTGCTGCAGAGAGGAGAAGAGATTGTCACAGCTGTTGCTTATCGGACCAGCAAGCAAGCTGTAGGAGTAATGCAGGTAAAGTCTGGCATTTCACAAAGAAGCCACTTTCCTGTACACTTTCCTTCTGTAAGCCACTGAGCAAATTTGCACAACATCTGGAACAAACTGCTGCTAAATTGTGTTTTTACTTCCGATTATGTCGGCATGGATAAATTATATTATTCATATCATAGTGTCAGGCATTTGCAAACATATGATGTATGAAATTGCTCAGAGTAAAGTTTGTATTTTACACACAGCGAGGCAGGGCATCTAGTCAAGCTGGTTTTAACATGTTTCCCTTGGTTATCTCTGCACCAGATGTGTCTCACTTAGTCTTACAGTGAATTACCATAAAGCAGATGCTTCATGGAGACAGACTGACTCCCAAAAGTTGAATTTAGTTGGAAGACAACTGGATTGTGGCCATGCAACAGTTCAAAACGGCACAAATGCACACACAACTATCCTAATTAAGACATTGTATTAGCTTACAGTTAATTGTGAAACAGCCTGTCTTTTACTTGACCTTAACCTAACTTCAATTCACACCCCAAATCAGGTGCCCAAAACTGGAGTTTTGCCTCATTAGGATTCACACAGAAGGTCCAGATAAGAAATGCTAATCCTAATAATACTGTAAAAATATAAGAAATCATACATACAAAGTAGAGTTCAGCTTAAAAAAATGAGTGATAGGTACTTAATGATATAATTTACTAATGGCAGTGGTAACGTTGCTCCATCCTGAGTGGGTGTCAGGAATGCTCCGTGTTTGTTTAGGCTAAATCTGAGCCTAGAATATAATCCTTTATTTTTTTATATAGAATCCTTTGTTTTTATTGCCATTCTCTGCTATTTGCATTTTGTAAAGCACTTTGTACTGTATTCAGTTTTGTAGCAAAAGTGCAACACACATCTGATTGATTGGTTCAGAAATATGAGTTAGAATTTATTCACATTGGTTAAACTCTACTAAAGCAAAGAGCAAATTGTTACATCAGTTTTATTAGTTAGATACTAATGGTTTGTTTTCAGTGAGGGTTAGTGATTTGTGCAGAAAAGAGCTTAATGAGGTAATGAAAACAAGTGAACAAACACATGCAAACACAAAATTAAGCAGGCAGATGTTTGCTCAGGTACAGATTGGCTGGATGTACTTTTCCAACTGATGGCATCCATCACCACCTTCCCACACTTTCTTTTTCATCTTCTAGTTTGCTCATTTCCTTGTTTCCAAACGTGCCTGGCAGAATTTCTGTGTTATATGCAGCATTTTTCTAGGCTTGGTGCTGGAGTCTGGGGAGACACACTCCAGTCTGCAGGTGTGTTCCTGCAGCAGCTCAGCCAGCCCATACTTTATTTCATGTAATTAGGAGATAATGAACCCCCCACCCCCTCAGCTCTGCCAAATCATCTACCTCTGTAGAGCTGTCAAACCTGCATGGGTGACTCAGATAGATCTCCGAGGCTTCTCGGCTCAGCTCTGACTTTAAACTTGTCAAAACGTCCTCCTCTCCGCATTTAAAAGAAAATACACGATTTTCTCATTCTCACCACAAAACGTCCAAACTTTGGGAGAAATGAAAGCTCATAACATGATAAAAAAAGAATCTTAAAACTATGCTTATACTCATTACTTTCAGCATTACATTATAACTGCCTCCTTTAAATTTTGCCATGATGCTCTCTTGGTTTCAGATTTTGGTGCAGTCACAGCTGGGAGTTGAAGCCGGTGATCCAAGAAACAGCTCCAGGAACTGACCTGCAAGTACAGCAGCTGCATGAATTTGTCTGCCAGGCAAAGACAGTGAGGGACCAATTTAGACACAGCTTGTGCTTAACCTTAACACTACTCAGCTTCAAAAAACAGCCACCAACAAATCTTCCACTGAGATAATGACAAACCACACTGCGTCATAAGCGTGCCAGCAATAGAGGGATGCTTTCCTGTAATGGAGCGAACTGTGAGTAGTGGACTGAGGGACTCGGTTGTTATTTTTTTAAAGGAGCTACATAAACAGTCTCAGTCCTCTGAAAGATGGCAAAAATTCTCCTGTCAAGGAAAGTTAGGGGTTGTGCTGGAAGACATTCTGCTTTTTAATTTTTTCACTCTGCAGGATACTCCCCTTTTCCTTTTTACAGTCCGGGGGTGATTTAAACACAGTGATTGATTTTTAATATGTGAATACTTTTAATTTTTTTCTATGTATCTCTCTATGTGTCTACTCTTATACATGGGTGGTATTTATCATGTTGTTAATCTGAGATTAATTTAAAAATAGGTGGTTTAAATCAGGTTATAACAGTTTGCATGTGAAAAAGTCACATGGCAATGACTTCTAATTGCTGATCTAGAACCACACAGAGAGCAATTTACTTGCACCCCAGCACAAGGAATGACTTTAAAAAAAAAAGATATGACTAATGACAAAAACGTAATTAATCTTTGTGGCTACACCAAAGCAGATGCTGTTATCGTATCAAAGTCTGATCAGCAACTAGAAGAAAAAACCTGCAAATGTGGGGCAGAATGGAAGCTGTGGATGTTAGACTTGAGTGTCACTTGAAAGGCTTTACAGATTGCACTGAAGATGCAGTGTAGCTCTTCTTAAACACAAAAGGACAGATTGCATGACTGGGTTTTTGATAGACCTGAAGTGGGTTTAGGACTTTTTTTAACAGCCATTTACACAGTGACAGTCAACACAACTTAAAAAAGGGGCTTGCCACAGAATTACATGTCTAACCAATGGGTAAAGCTGCACACTGATTTCATTGACTGATAGTGGGGAAGATGCATGTCACACAGTGAAAAGCACTATTTGGACTTGTCTGTTGGCTGATTTGAAATCCTACATCAGCTTTTTACAGCGCTTTTGTGAATTTATTTCATTTAAAGTTGGTCTCTGCCGTTATAACGGTGTGCTGCTCTCTGCCAGTAACTTGAAAATCTGAAACTGAAAACAAGAGTATAATTGCTTTTATATACAGGAAGCTCAAAAAGCTACATGAAAATGTACAGTAATTATGGCTGTCTCACTGTTCTTTATTCCATCCTTTAAGTGCAATAAGAAAAGAAAATAAGTCAGTCAGCCTAACAACTGGAAAAACATCTAAAAACTGCTGTTGATCTGAGAAGGCTTGTTTTTGCTGCATCTTATCATAAAATGGTGCTTCCTCAATACAACATTTTGTACATTTCCCAAAGTTTTAGAATCTCTTTCAGAGTCTGCAAAGTGAATCTGATCCAGGGAACCTTGACTTAAAAGGCTGAAAACCTTTCATTCAGAAGTGCTAAATGTAAAAGATTCATGTGAGAAACTGAAAAAAAGGAGACTTATCACATTAGCTTTTATCTCTTGGAAGTTCAACTTGACTCCAACTTGGGGCTGCAACTGAGGGAATTAAATGGAACAGCATCATTCTGCAGCATTTTACTTGTGCTTGAATATAAATCACAAGACATGAGACAGAGGCAGGTTTAAGTGTTTTTAAATTCCGGTGCCTTTATTGTTTTGTTTATTAAATAATTCCTTTCTGATAAAACTGTTTTTGTCTCCTAAAAATTTTCCTTAATTTATTTATTGTATCCCTTTACATGGCTTAACATGAGCATGGGGACAGATTATGTAAATATGTAATAGAACTGCTTTAGTGAAGTCACACACAAAAACATTGATACCATTAGGACAGAAACCTCCATTTATACCCACAATTTGTTTTGTATCAGTTTTTCTGTCAAAGGTTTATTTGAAGACATCTTCAGTTAAATTTCATTGATTTTTTTTAAATGGGTTCTTTTAAAGTTTGAGGAAAAACTAAATTTATCCTCAATGTTTTAGCTTAACCTAAATCTGAGCATGCTCACTCATGTCATAAACTTATATCATCCCTGCACAATAATACTGTTGTAGTAAATGCATTAGTTGGTAAAATCCTATATACTATAAGAAGCTAAAAATGTAAAAAAAACAAAAAACAAAGTACCATTATTACCATATTATGACTACAACAAAATCTTCCCATGTCCCTCTCACAGTAGTGCAGTGACTATCAGACTAAATTTTATTCTCATCTTTGGCTATTTTAAAAAACAAGTGTGTCCGCATTAGGGAAATCCACCTTTTAAAGGTTGTGGTAAAGGGCAGCAGCCACATGGGTGGGCAGGGCCCTGGCTGATATTGGCAGCATCTCTAAGTGATGTCTCCAGATCCTCATACATTATTCACACATCGATGGGGGGGGGGGTGACGACTTTCTGCAACTAGACATCCCTCTGCGATTTCATACTGGCTTGTGTCCGTGTCATCTCAGTTTGGGTTAAAGAGCATACCTACAAGTAAAATAGCCTATATCTATGTTTTACATATTTATTGGAAATTAGCATTGTGAATAAACAAGGTATCTGATCTGGCCTTGGGAACTAAGTTTTATCACCAGGAAAAACAAATCATACTGTTAAAGAAAAATGTCATGAACTATCAAACAAAATTTATGGATTCCCCTCAGTATTCAGCAGTTGTAATACCATTATAAAAACAAGTCTTCATAGGTCACCCCTGTGCTAATTAATATAAATAAACAAATGAATAATCTGCCCTTATCTCAGCCACCTGGTAATTATGTGTAATAGTTCAGAATTGCATTCATTCAACATGCTAATTAAAGGCTTAGAATTTATGGCTGTGCTTCAGGGGCTGATTTAGATAAAGATACACAGCCTAAATCATTTTTAGGTGTGTACAATCCTGGGCTTTTGTCTTTAGATCAATGTTAGTCTTTCATCAATTGATGATCTTTTAGCTGCCACACAATTGATCATTTTAACTCAACAAGGGTGATGGATACAATTGACCTTCTCCTCCTAATGAAATGGCATTTGTGCTGTCAAGTTGAGGCGAAAACGCTGGTGCTTCCAAGATCTAGCTTGCTTGCTGCTGTATTTTTCTTCTTTTTTTTTCACTTTCAGCCATCAAAGTTTGAAGAAATAAATGAATGCCTTCACAATAAGTGGCAGTAAAAGATGCAGTCAATTTCTGGTAGATTTGTTTTTGCCTGGGTTCACATTTTTAAACAACATGCCAAGAAAACCAACAATAATACACAATTTTCCTCACATTTGGAGAGATTAGAAAGTTGAATATAATAAACATAAAAATGTGTCACATATTGTACTACGTTATCTTCAAAATGGATATTTGATTTTCATTTGTAGGGCCTGTCTATTTTAAAAATCAGGATTATGTCTGGTACTCTGTACAAAATGAAAAAAAAAAAAGGTCCAGAAAATGGAGGATGTATGAATGTCATTCTTTCCCTCCCAAGAAGGTCAAGTAATTTTAACCTCGCTTCTCCATATCGCACACAGCAATAGCCCCACTGCTACCCCGATGCCAACAACCAAGGGGAGACTCTGATATCTATGGCGCAGTCCTATATTACGATTAAAAAGGCACCCTTAAACAACAAAGGAGAAATAGTGGGAGATGGGAAGTGCAAGGTTATTACTCACTTTGGTCAAAGAAATGACAGCTCGCTACAGTAAAGTGGCTGCATTGCTATGTGCATAAAGAGCAAGAATTTATATTGGTTTTGAATGCAAATGTAGAGACGATTCTGTTTCCTGTTTAAGAGTTAAAAGGATTCATTTAATTTTCATATGTTTTCTGAGTGGGTTGGCACAGCAAGGCTAAATAAAACTTATAGTTTTTGCACTGCTAGCAAAACATGGACAACATTTGGGAAAGTACCAATGGGCTAAACACAACAAAATATGATGAGGTATATCTTGCCCTTGGCATGACCAGGTAATGGCCAAGTAATGGTAATGGTCAATGTTGGGTATTGAAGAGAGACCACAGAACTTCAGTCTACAAACCTAAAAACCACCTACCAGGCCAGAAATCTGGGTATAATGATGGGCTCAGACCTAAATGTTGAGAAACACATTGAGGGAATTACAAAGTCAGCCTATTGTCAGTTTAAGAATATATCAAGGGTAAAAGATCTGATGTCTCAGCAGGACCTGGAAGAACTAGTCCAGCTTTCATCTTTAGTCGGCTTGATTATTGTAACAGTATTTTTACAGGTCTACCTAAAAAATCAATTAGACACCTGTAGTTTATTCAGAGCTCTGCTGCTCCAGTCCTCAATAAGACCAAGAAAGTGAACCACATCAGTCCAACTCTGAGGTCTTTACACTGGCTGCCTATTTGTCAGAGAACAGACTTTAAAGTTCTGCTGCTGGTCTATAAAGCTCTGAATGGTTTAGGACCAAAATACATCAGTGACCTCCTGACCCAGTATGAACCTGCCAGAACCCTCAGGTCATCTGGTTCCAGTTTCTTATCAGTTCCCAGAGTCAGAACCAGACATGCAGAAGCTGCATTCAGCTTCTATGCTCCACATGTCTGGAACAAACTCCCAGAAAGCCTCAGATCAGCTGAAACACTCATTTTTTTAAATCCAAGTTAAAGACCCACCTGCTTTTCACTAGTTTTTATTTAGAAGTCCAAATCTGAATCTGGTTCTTTTAAGCTAGAATCTTTAAACTTGATCGTGTTTTAATACTGTCTTTCCCCCCATTGGGACTTTATTTCTTGCATTTTATCTATTTTATTTTAGCTTTTTCTTTCTGTTTTTATTTAATTCATTTGATTTCTTTTAATCTTTTTTTTATGAATTTGTATTGCTTTCTGCACCCTGCTGTAATGTTTTATGCAAAGCACTTTGAATTGTCTAGGACATGAAATGTGCTATACAAATAAATTTGCCTTTGCCTTTATTGGAGGCCCTGCAGAAAAAAGTTTGGGAACCACTGCATTAGCCTGAGCAGACTGCAATAGAACTGATATATAGTTTTTTTTCTATCAATAAAGATTTACAGAATTATTTAAGGGAATTATTTACAGAATTATTATAACAGAATAATTTCAGGGACTGTGTTTGTCCATATATGTAGTATATATGCCAGGCCTGTAATACCAAATAAATGCAACAGTTTCAGAGAATAAGACATAAAGCATGTACGTAAACTCATGTAGCATAATAGTTTGTTCTAGCTGTTTCGGAATTCCGAGCAGTCTAGAGTTGGTGGTATCATTTCCCGGTCCAAAACAGCCAATTTTTGAGCATCTACAAATGGCATAATAAAAACTATAACATCACTATCCCATAGTAAAAATGGGTCCATATGCACCATTAGAACAGCAGCAAATTGTGGTGAAAATGATAAATAAATCACACATATTGACACAATTTTTCACAGACAAACCTGCAGTAACAACATAATTATAAACAACAACTCACTGCTGTTTACACTAAAAACGCAACAAACAACAAAGAAATAATTTTAATGAAGACAATAATGACTACATGTGGTACATGTGGGTGCAGCCATCTTCAAATCTGGAAAATCAGGGTCCTGTGAAAGTATGAGTTCGCCGTTCGGAAAAACGAGATCATTTATCTTTTCCAGCAAAAATTCCTTGGAATTCCATGTTCTGAGGACAACTGCAATGCACCATAAACACAGCATATACAATCCACTAGTGCCGCAGCTGTTGGTGGGGTTTGGCATGTGCGTTAAGGAAGAGGTGGGGATATCGCACCATCAGTTCAGGAAAGATGCGTATTGTAAACACTGAAACAAAATGGTAACATTATCAGATTTATTCCTTTTGGGACCAAAACTTTATCATTTACACTGCGTCTGATGTGTTTTGTTTATCTACCTGTTATGTACAAATAAAGGTAAAATGGAAGAATGAAATAATGAGGGCAATTTTGTGGTCCTTTCACCTTTTCACTTTCTATGTCCCACATGTCTAAACTGCTCTGCAAGAATTCTGTACCCCTGTCACATTATTCATTAGTATTCATTATTAAATGATTTGCACTGAGAAATAAAGTTGTTAATTTGTCAGATGCCAGTTCGGGTCATAACATTTACATGTACAGTAGCTCTAAATACCCAAACAATGAGGAAAAAAGAAAGAAAGAACTGAATCAAACCTGTTCTAAAATATTAATGATGAAAACTTCAGGGGGCCTGTGTTACTTTGGCTGACAAATGGTGCTTAATTTCAAATGTGTGACAATATATTTAAAAACAAAATCATAATTAGTAGATTAAATGCTTTATTCTGTTGTTTTTACACACATGCTGCTCAAAGAAAAGAAAAGAAAAGAAAAACAAAACAAACCAAACAATAAAATACTGTAAATGCATGACTTCTTTCAAAATGTTTAAAATAGTCCCTAATTATTAAAGCAACTTTCTAGTCTAAAAAAATCTACTCATGATGATGCATGGAGGATCTTTCAGTCTAATAAAGATGTTATATGTTTTGTGGCTTTGTCAATGACAGACTGTTAAACCCAAGTCAAGCTATGAGTCAGCTGTAGACGGCATAAAGGTCTGCCAGGCTTTAACATCTATAACTGCCAGAAAAATGCAAGATGTCAAGGCTATAAAGTTTTATATCCATTCCAGCTTATGTGTTAATGGGGAGTCTGCCTCCTGAAAGATTGGTGACAGTGGTTCTTGCTCAGGCCCTACATAAGAACAGATTTTTAAGTTTAAGGCTTTGATTCCATCTTGGTTATGGAGGACTTTTAGTCTTCTTTTTTGACTTGTATGTCTCAGCTCGTTTGTTTTAGTTACTATATTAATTTTCACTGTGACATCCAATAAGTTCATATTTGTCTGTTTATTTTTTGTTTAGCTTTTTGCTGGGATAGGCTCCAGCTCCCTACGACCCCTCATTATTTGGCTTAGAGAAGTTAAAAAAGGGGAAAAAATCCTGAAGATCTGGCATCTTTTCAAGAATAATGGCTTTTGAAAAGAATGTTAGAAACCTGAACCACAACCTTAGAGGAATTAGGACATTAAAATATTTTAAAATCAAACAGTCACTGCTGAGTCTTTCTCACACATTATACAAGGGTACAATTAGTCTTTGCAGTGATCAATAAAAGGAATCAGAGTGTGGAACTGTATTAAGAGTCAGAAGTTTGTAGAATGGGACTTGGATGTGGAGCGAGGTGAAAACTGACCAATCATTTGAAAAAGGATTTGCAGTAAAATGCCAAATAATTTTGTTTTACTGCAGTGCAGATTCTACAGGAAATTACTCTTTTTATCATGTGATTTTGATGCAATACTGTTTTGAATGCCTCATTAGATCTGTGTTATTACTGTGTCATCCCTTTCATATATATAGACTTAAAATGGAAACAGTACAAGGAACATTTAGATTCTTCCTTGCAGAAGTTTTGGAAAATCTTAGAGCATCAGTTTTACTTGAATGGCTTTACCTAATGTCCTTAAATGTAAATGCATACAATTGCAATAATCCCTAAATGGGGTGGACAAAAACAAGTAAACTGCGTTGGTGTTTGTACATTTAATATTGACCAAGAAGAGTTTTGAAATGTTTTCTTTTAAGTAAAAGTGTAACACATCACTTTGACAGTTTAAGTAATCAGTTATTTATTTACTTCTTTTTAAAGTAAGATATCTGTTACTATTATTTTGCTCTTCTATTGCCACAATTCAAATTTATTTGTACCGTTTCTGTTCCTCTTGGCAGGTAGCCATGAAGTAACAGAAGGAATCCATGTCTTGTGTGCATGTGTTTCTCAGCCAGCAAGGTAACAAAGAGGACAAGCCTTAAATCGAGTGTTCACCTTATTTCAAATTTGTGGGTGAAAAGGACAAGAACAGTGAAATGCAAATCATGCTTGAGCGAGAATAACTTTCCATCAATGGCAAAGAGCTCCCTTTATAATATGAAGAAACACCTTGAAGCTAAGGACAGCTTCATAGCACAGTGGTGAAGCCCACAGACGGGAATATAGCCCAACCTCTAGAAACATACAGTATGTTGCCATTTTAGGTTTCTGGAAAACACAATTACATATCATATGTGTATTCATCAGCCAACTGAACCCATTGTACCAGCAAAACCTGTTTTTCCCCCAATGCCTAATGAGACATTTTATTTCCTGACCTTGAAGGGGTAATATAAATGCGATCATAAGAAACTGTGTCTCATACCTGAGCTGCAGCAAAACAATCCAGAACAAACATGCTGAATTGAAAGTTGCCAATATTCTCTTTTTAATATCAAAGGGATCTATGATGGAAAAATTGCCAGAGACAGAATTTATCACATAGTAAAAATGCTTTATGTCTAAAACTGTCATTCTAAATCTTAACATGACTAAGTTGTGCAGTCAGGCTCAAAAATGATAAAATGACTATACTTTCCAGGCTTCAAAATTTTATATAGCAGGCAGCTGATTTGGTAAAACTTTATTTAACTAAATAGATGAAAATATGCTAATGTTAATGCTAATGTTAATGTTAATGTGTCATCATATGTCTATATGTCCATGTATCTGGGTTAAAGGAATATGTTAAAAATCTTTTCAAGTGCCTTTAAAAAAAAGTAATTTCAGTTAGCAAATTGTGCTACTTATCTTTTTTCTTGTCCTTTAAAATTATTTTCAGTTTTCTCCCAAAGCTAATTTTTGATGAGACAAGAAAAACTATTTGCAGGGATCTAAGTTTTTAGGTACCTGATGCAGGATCACCAAAGTGGGTAAGCTGATTACAACAGCTGCAATTTCATTTAATCTTTTATTATTCATAATTTTTCTCAGCACGAGGAATGAATCAGTGTGACCAATGACTATAATTTTCTCCTTTCCTGCACACTAAAGCCAGCTTTACTTCCTACATTTGGAGGCAGTTTTCAACTTCTGTCAGACCAATTCTGACATTTCATCTTTAAAAGTAAAAGAAACACTCTAAAAAGAAAAAAAAAGTATTTTTATGGATACCAGGTTTAATGTAAAGGGATTTTTAACTTTTCCTCCCGTATTTGAACATATTCTCTAATATTTGAACCAATGATTTGTTTTAATTACTATTTATTTTTACTTCTTTAGATATTTTTTATTAATCCCAAATGGGAAATTAGTCTCTACCCATCCCTAGATTATCTAGAGAGTGGTGGGCAAACAAAATTTCTTACTCAACAGAAGTTTTTGCAATAACTTCCCAATGATACATTTAAAATTTAAACCTAAAAAAAATGAAAAAAGAAAAAAGAAAAAAATTCTTTGAGTGGCTTCTTCCTCACTAAATTGGTGAGAGCTGTTCTTTTGTCACAGTGATGAGGTGCAGGCTTGACATTAAACCAGTCTTTCTCTGGCTCAGGGGAAATGGTTGCCGTTTCCGTGCATCAGATTTTCCCTCTAATCTGTTTCTTGATTCAATTCTCTGTGGGACTTACACTTATCCATGTGGCTGATGGAGGGAAAGGACCTCAAACTGAGAGAGAATGGAGACCTGGCTGCATTGAAGCTTGGGAACAAAAGGTCTGCCATCGTTACAGTCCCCCTTGTATCTTGCAACATCTCTTAAATAGCTCTTCTGGTGGCTATTGGTTGTTATCTTTCATTTCCTTCTTTGCCCCTTTAGCAGCTGTACAGAACCATTATCAGATCCAGATTCAGCTGTTTTCATTTCCCTTTATTGTAAAAACATGAGGAGAGTTGCTGCTGCAATGCTTACCAGGCAAAATTACAAATGTCTCCTGGTGCTGGGAAGTGCCATAAGGTTGCTGTAAAGCTGAGGATCTGCACTGTATTTTTCCCACACTATTCAAAAGAATCCACCAGCGGGAAAGAAAAAAAAAAAACAAAAAACAAAAAATGGTAGATTCTTTTAGTTAAATTACCCTGACATTGCCATTGTCTTTGGTTAGCCTGCATTAGCAGAGCAAGCCACTTTGTAAAGAAAGATACTAAAACATTGACATTATTTGAACTTGGGATTAAATTTGAACATGAACTTTTTTCTTCAACCTTTTTTATTTTTGTCATCATTCCATGATGGGGTCATTGTCACATCAAAACATTCAACATATTCTGCAAAATTACTCCCACGCTTTAATGAACTGAAGGTAAAAATCCTGTTTTCACTATGGTCGTTGCCTGTCTTTCAACATTTTGCACAGTCCTGTCACATAAACCTGTTACATCGCACTGCCTCTTTTCCATTAGCGAGACACTATTTGAAACCAAAAAGGGCCTTTTATGATGAAATAGACAGAAATTACAATAGTTTAATGGTCTCTCTAAATTTGCATTAGCCACGTGCCTGCCTTTAGTTCCTTAGTTTGATGAGTCATTAATACCGGGTCTCAAAACTTAAATTGCATCACTTTTAAGCTTCACTAGGCTGTAATTTGTGGCAATTACATTCTTTCCAGTGACTTCTTTATGAATAATGAATAAGTTGACAAGTTCAGAACTGCTTGCCCTGGAAAGAACCCATTAATGTACAGCATGCATGACCTATGCTGAATGCCATCGGTTCTGTCACTGAACTGCATGTCTTCAGCTACAGTGGCCTCATGCAGCCAGAAGGAGATGTTTGTCATTGTGTGCACAGGTAGGGTTAACTTAACCTTCACCATGTAGAGTGTTTTTCAGAGGAGGTGGGTGAGTATCATCTGTTCACTCAGTAGGTGTTGCGCAACTCCAGGCTAAAATTGTGGAACTGCTTGGAAGACGTACATTTCTTTTATTTTCTAAGTAAATAAATAAATGACAGATACAACAGAAAGGTAATTCATTATTCATCTAAGCATTTTAATTTTTTAAACTATTCTGCAGATTGAAATGCATAAAATTGCTCTGACTTTTGGTAATTTTCTTGAAACTGACACATTATAACATTTATTACAAAATTTAAATTGACTGTCATCAGTATTTAAGAGGATTTCTTTTTTCTCTTTGCAGTTTCCTTTTGAAGTAACTCAAGGCTCCATACTGACCTCATCGCCATTCTCCATTTATATTCTACCTCTTAGTGCTAAATATTTGAAAAGCACCATATCAGCCTGTGATTCACACTCCTTTTTCTCCTTTGAATTTTGGCAAGTGGACAAAACACAAGCCTCTTTGTAGATGCTGCAAACTTTTATCCTTCTGAAATTTTGTTAATTAATTCTAAAATAAATCAGAAGCTTAAATCATCTGAATATAATTTTCCACTGTTGACATTTGAGTTATTTAGACTCTGTCTTGGTTATCTCCCAGTGCATATATCTAAATGTCATTAGATTATCAGACAACATCTATTGCAGCTTTCTGTCATGATCTCACTAATAAATGAAAGAACCTGTATGTTTGTCCATCTATCTGGACAGCTGTTTTGTTCATTCTGTGATGCAGCTGTGTATTACTGGGAAAAACATGATCTCAACCACCGATAATCTGTATCTCACTGAGCTCCTTCACATTAACATACCCAGCTGTACTCTCAGATTTTCCTCCTCCATTCAGCTCACCCTCCCACCTGCTGACTTGTCCACCAAGGGTTCTGGAGCCTAGCGCTGCTTAGCCCCCCATCTTAGGAATTCTCTGCCACTGAACCCAAAACAGTCAGATTCACTCAGCTCATTTAAATCCCACCTAAAACCACATCTTTTTAGACAAGCATTTTCCGTTTCCTTTGGGACTGGAATGACCCCACTGTCATACTGATGCCCTTTACTGCTGTTTTTACATGTTTGTATGTTTTTGGTTTTTCACTTCCTTCCTTGTACTTTAATCTTATTTTTTATGGTGACCTTGAGAGTCCTTAAAGGCACCAATAAATAAAATGTATTATTATTATTATTATTTCTAGACAAAAACTAAAATATCTGCATTATTCAACAAAAGAACACAAGAGTTTTGACAGTTGCCGTTGTTAAGTAAGACAAACACATGTCTTTGTCAAAAGGAGACTGATGTGGTGCATAGCATTAAATCACTAGCTTTCAAGCGAATGTCAGTTAATTTCAGTTTCATCTGTCACAAGCTTTCCTTCTGTTCTATCACTTCTGCCATTACTTACTTTTCTACTTCGCTCTCACCCATTAATGAATATGGTTAGGATACACTGTTACTGTAGAACAAATGCATAAGGTTTGCTTTATATTTTAGAGTTAGTGGGGAGTAGTAGCCTAGCATTTACAGAAGTGGGCTTGGTATTGAGAACCCATTTTAAATACCCAGTGTGCCAACAGAGGTGAACCACTGTTGGCACACCCCCACAACTGCTCCCTGGGCGAAAAAATGTGGCAGCTCTCTGCTCTCTAGTAAATTTTTAAATGGGTTTAAAAGCAGAGCTGAATTTCCCAACTGGGATTAATAAACTAAAAATTATTATTATTATGAAAATATAAGGGCTGGGCATGTTAACACGTTATTATCGCGTTAACGCATTAATTAATTATTGTCGGTAATTTTTTTAGAGTGGTAACAAAGTTTTTTTTTTTTTTTCCTCAGAGTTCTTGCTCACTGGTTCTGAAAACAGAAAAATTCCATGCAGAGGCTTGCAGACCAACGCCTCTTCCTCCATGTCTTGTTCTGCTGCAGCGGAGCGTCTGATGTAATCAGGAGAGAGCGGATTTATAAAAATGAAGAGACGTTTTCTGTCTGGCACTTACTCTTCTTTGTTCATGAAAAGCAATGCAAATGAGCAGAAAATTGTAATTTTTGTACAGCAAACTGCTCCCAAAAGACAAGGAGAAATGTATTTTTTTATTTTTTTTTTAACTAAATGCGGTTTTATCCTGGTGAATATTTGTTTTGAGGCAAGACAGCAAAGGTAAGACATTTTATGACTATGTTTTACAAATATGAAGCATAAATTGGTCCTGTGTTGGTCATAGCGAGATGAAATGAGCAATTTTAAAATCTGTGAGATGTCAGCTTTCAGTAGATGAGTTTGTCCGTGTTCATGCCGTCAGGTGGACTTGGGGAACCATAATTTGTGTTTTTTGGACTTTGTGTACCTGGTCTTTTAATGGTTTGTTGTCTTAACTGTGTTTGTTGGTGATAAAAATGGTTTTACTGAGCTGGTAGCTGAGATTCTGGACTTTCTGTGGATACCGCACATGTTTATAGTTATATTTACAGACCTGGCGTTACACCTGTAAAGCTGGATGTTAAGCTAAACAGTCAAGCTAAGAATGCAAAGTTAGAGAATTTATAGGCCAGAAATCTGGTTAATGAAGCAGTGAAGGTGCATGGATGGAAGTTATTGTGCATATTGTGAATCTTTCTCTCTCCTCACCATCTAGAAGGTGTGAGATTCTAATCCTGCTTTCTGTCTGTTCACCTGATGCTGATATTCATCACATATTGTTCCTTCTGTGTTTAGAAGGAAGCAGCTTCACAGCTTTAAATTCATCCTGCTGACTTTTTACCTTTTAGTTAGTAAATCCTGAAACTGTTATCTTCTTTGTCATAAAGTTTTGACTTTATATGTATTTAGAAATATTTTAACTGTTGTTCAAAGATAAAACTGCTGCTAAATCTGTTTATGTGTTTAGTGCAGGAATCTGCAACCTTTACAATCCAAAGAGCCATTTTTCCCTCAGCCAACTAAATAAAGCTCCTTTAGAGCTGCAAATGTTACGAGACCTTTTGAAAAAAGACAACTTATAATCTCTTACAAATATCTACTGTAGAAAATTTGTTGTCATTTCTGAAGAACTACATTTTTATTTCTATTTTTAGGTTTTAAAATAAATAAAAACAAACTGATACTAAAATAAAGGATAGACACATTTTTCTATGTGATGTAGATATTTGTGGAAAATTAAATAAAAAAACATGTGAGCACATAAAGATTTCTGCACATTAAGTAAAAAGAATCATGTTTCTCATTGCTACTTTGACATACCATTGTTGTCTCACACCAGAATGAAAGGTGTGGTTCATAATGCCAACCAGCACTTTTCAGTTCTCTCAGAAATGATGAATTAACTTTAATTTATGGCATTATTTCCCAACGTCTGGATTTAAAAATGGGAACATTTCTATGTTTTGAAAAACTGCAAAATGACTATTCTAGAGTCCAAAAATCTGCTTTGTTTATTTTTGCAAATAATGGGATAGTAAGTAGTAGTACTTAGTTTTAAATTCCATGCTGAGCAGGGAATGGATGAGGATGTTTTACCAGTCTGTCAAGCAAGAAAACAGGCGTCAAATTTCAGTATTGTACAGCAACTTCTCAATGTTATGTCAGTCACAGCTGGTAAGACATTAAATTAAATGGTTAGGTTTAGATATTGAAAATAAATGTTTAGAGTTAAGGATATTAAAAATAAACAACAGCCTGTTTTTTTTGTTTTTTTTTTTGCTTTTTTTGTGTCATAATTTCAATGTGACCTTCCCCACGCTGAAATGTGAATGTGGCCTTGAAGTGACACGCATGTGCAGAGGATAACACGATGTCAAGTAGTTCGTATTATTTATGGGTATAATGGATGCTTCACATCTGGGGGGATAGCTGGCACTACAGGGAGAGTACGTGAGTGAATGCGTCATGTCATCAACCCTTACTCACAGAAGGGGGGAAACCAGATCAGCCTATCCAAGATGAGGCATCTTATTTTTCAGAATGCCAACCTGCACTAAGCACATTTATGCTGCTTTCTTGAGTTTGGTTCTCTTCTGTTTTGTGGATTTGTTTGCTGTTTTTTGTCCATTTGTGCAATATAAAATTTTTGTCATTAAACAAAAGTAAGTGATTTTGTATCAGAATAAATGGTTAAAAGGAGGCAAATATAAGGCTTTAAGTAAAAATGCTGAACACAGACGGGTTTTCAAAACAGAATTCATTAATTTTTGCAAAGTTAAGGTAAATTAATGGGACTAAAAAAGACGATAAATTAAGAGCCGTTCAGGAGCCAAAAGAGCCGAACATCCCACCACTAATTCAGACTGAGGGCGCTTCCACACCGATCAGATACATATCCAATCTAGGACCACATAGGAAAGTGGCCTGGTTTGGATTTTAAAAAATTGGATTTGTGCCGTTCAGACTGTACATGAAGAATCTGATATGAGTCACAAAAAATCGGAACTGAGTTGCAATGTGAACAAAGCCTGAGTCGTCTGTATCAGCAATATTTTTCACTTTAATTTTTCTTTTCTTTACTTTCTTTAATTACTAACCTAGATAGAAAAGTTGTATTTTATATGATCAATTGGTAAAAAGTGATGCTTACATGAATTAATCAATGAATAATAAATAGAAAAGTATTGTTTGTGAAGTGTGCATTATAAAGTATGCATTAATTTTTCACACACTAAGAATACACAAAGAACTTGCAAAAGACATGATAGCTGCATGAATTTAGCATTAGTGGCTTTCCAAAGACTGGTAGAATATGAACAAATGTGGAGTTAAGCAAGAGCTTGAGGGCCCTGGATGTTAAAAGTGAGCAATTTTCAGATGAGCAGGAATGCAGAGAGCAACAGGTATAAGAAAAACACCCCAGGTATGGCAGAGAGACTACACACAGGAGAGTAGGATGGCACCATCAGAGGAGCACAAGATAATAGACGAGCAAAGGAGGAAAGAAGGCTGCCTAATTGCAATGAGGATACAGTCGAAGATCACCACTTGACCCTCCCAAGTGAGTAAAAAGACTGGTAGTGCTCTCCCATTTCTGAGCATACGCCCAGAGCAAGTCATTCCAGACCCTACTTGCCCTCGGGTGCCTGTGTGCTGGAGGTGATGGTTTCTGGGGATCTTGATTGGAATAACTAAGGAGAACCTGGATGCTGGAAGCTGGTAGAAATTTTATTTTAACTTAGTGGTAAAAACCTGCAATAAAGTTGTGCTTGCTCCTTGTTTACTACTCTACCTTTCTAACTGTGATTTTTAAGGAAGCTGTCAGAGTTTTGAGGCCCCCCAAAATGTAAATGGTGTTGTGAGGCAGCACATCCATCATTCGCATAATACATATAAATTGGTCATTGGAATCTATAGCTCTGTCATAGTTTTTATACCAAACTAACAATTTGCCTTCAGGCATATCAGAATCAGTGTCTGCTCCATCAGTGAGAGTGCTCATTGTGACTTGTTGTTCAACATAGCAAATGAGTGCAGGAGAAGGCAGACAGCAGTGACAAGAGAAAGCTATTGGCTAACTTTAGTTTATCCCTTCTTATTTGTCATCTTCATTTCTCCAAAACAAGCCAGACTTTGTGAATGATATGGCCATGTTGAGTAAAGAAGTTGAAAACCAAATGATAATCATCCTTCATGAAAGTCTACTTCTGTTAACGTCACTGAAACAACAAAATCCATGTAGATGTATAATATGTTTCATATGCAGGAACCATGACACGCAGCCTGTGTTTTATGGTGACAGACCATAAATGATAAGGCATAACTGAGAACTGTCCTCTGGAGAAGGTGGCAGTAAATGGGTGCCCAAAGTTTTAACCCCAATCCTTGGTCTTTAGAAGGTCACCCTTTTTTCATTCCTGAGAGTTCAACAGGGTTAACCAGGTGGTTCGAAAGATGTTATCCCCTGGATGAAACAGTTCAGTCTGCCACAGTCTTCAAAGCAGGATGTGTGAAAAATAAAAACAGAACTGCATCAGTGATATTGATAGATAGTAGAGTTCATAGCTGAGTTATTTACAGCCAGTGCCGAGTCCATGTACATCAAATTAGGCATGAGTTATTCATTTTCCTATTTATTTGACAAACTCCATCTTGTCTCTGTAAATTTTATGATGTGATTCTTTGCTTCATGTCATTTTGATGTTTTGGTTTGTAATCCAAATAACAGATTATAATTACATAAACAATCTTTTTACCAGACATATTAAGCCACACAAATAAATGGTTCTCTTTTATAAATCCTAATCATTGTAAAACTACATGCACAAACCTAATTTCCATTTCTTTTTTAGCCATCAGTGGATGCTGGCACTTCCTTACTTAATCATGTCCTTATAAAAGATTGTTTGCACGATAATAGATTAGGCAAAAAAGTAACAGAAGAGAAAAAGCTCCGTTTTACAGAACTAAAAACTGAGACACTCATCAGTATGAAATCAGTTCTTTTTAGCTGTTCAGATCTGGATGTATAAATCAAACAAAAGTTGCTAAGTTAAATAAAAGAAAGAAATACTACAAGAAATCTACTCTATAAAATAAGAATGGACATAATGCGCAGCTGAGGAACTACTGATAATAAAAACATCTCTATAAAGCAAAGCTATTATTCTATGTTTTTTAAATAATGCACATCAGAAATCATTCCCTGAATTACTGATTGCCCACAAATCATCTCACCAGTCTTTATATTCTCCAGCGTCACTGTCAGTCCTGGTCGGACCTCGTTTGCTCATGCTTGGACTTGTCCTCTTTCCTTTCCTGGCTCTGTGTCTTCAGAAGGATCCGTCAACTCCACCGTCTGACTCCCTATCGTAAGACTGTTCCTCCTGTTTCTCTGTTTAATAAAGCTTGTTCATCCTTTTCCTGTCTCCAAGGGGTCCTAAGCGTAACAATATGTTCACGTGACCTGAAGCACACTCTTCACGTTCACACTCTTTATAAATATCAGTCTGTATGACACATGCATGTTTGTGTGTGTGTGTCGGTGTGTGTATATGCTCTGTTTATACGTCTGGCCCCCAGATGTCTTACATGTCTGATTTCTTTGCTGATAGCTCACAGTATCCATGATGTCTTATTAGCTTTGAAACAGCAACCATTGTAAACCCTACCTTTTCTTCTCTTTTGGGCCTTCCAACCAATAATTATGCGTATTTTAACAAATTTAAAATAGGGTAGGAAAAGTTATTTTTTATGATGTAATTCTGGTCTCCAATCAGATTTTTTTATATTGTTTATATTTTTTAGAGGAACATCGATGGTCGCCCTCTTAGTGATTCCCTTGTGGTTAATGCTGTCCACGCCTAGTTTATGAGACAGGATTTTACATTCCAATTGTAGGAAGAATCACATCTCATGTCTTGTTTAATAGCATGTTGGTGTAACATTGCCGCTTCAGCATATTAACTATATTTACTACCACCCTTTTCCTTAGGAAATTGCCTTGGCAGGGTAAAGAAGCACTGGGAGGGCATTTCCTGAAATTCAAGTCTACAATTTATAAATGGACAAGTCCGGAATCGTGTGTCACATTTGTAATCCCAATACTGTGTCGCCTCGCCTTGACTGCGGACCGTGGCTCCAGATGAAAAGTGTTTTCGTTGTGATCTATTAATGCTAATGGTGAGTGTTGTCAGGTGCAAAATAAGAGTTGTGAAAAAGATGTTGCAATAAACCATCTGCCAAGGAGGAGATAGAAGGAGGCAGAGCTACAATGCATATGCTTTTTTTCATGCTTCATCATTGGATGCTATGTGTTAATGGACTTGCATGGGAGAGTGTACTGAATGTGTATGCGCATGAGCCTTTGTACAGCAGCTGGACCATGGAAATGAACTGGCTATAAACGTATCAAACTGGGGTATTTATCCTGTCCTTCACAGATTAATTTAGCAGGGACTTGTCCTCTCTAATACGGTCAACTACATGACTTTGTTTTGATGTGAACTCATGAGTCATACTTTCCCAGAATCCTTGGTTTGTGTTAACTCCATGTCATGTTTTCATATCCTGTGCCTCCAGGTTATTTTCTCCTTTACCTGTCGATCTCTCACTTGAAACACTTTTACAAGCTAGTAGCAGCTTGTTTGTAAAAGAATGCCAAAGGTGTAATGGTGAACGTTGGATAAAAAAAAAAAAAAAAAAAAAAAAGGAGGGTGTTTCAAGAAATTAAATAATGGGAAAAATAGTTGCCTAGAAACTGCAATAGAAAAAGAGAATACCTGGATCTCCTAATTTGACCCGAGGTCTTTGTGGATTTGATTATAACAATATAACAAAATATGAAATATATATAAAAGAAAACATACACTGGAATATGGGTCATAGTTTGCTCGCAGGCAGTGAAAAGAATCTTTATTTCTTTTCTTTGTTGTCAAATTACATTAAAAGGTGTTTACATGTAAAAGAATTACTTCCTGGTATGCCTAATTTCCTTTCTTACCTTATTTTCAGTGTGTTTAAATTCTCTATTCCATATCTCTTCAAAGTCTGTAACTGGACAATAACTTTAACTTGGAGCTGGGAATGATGTCACATCAGATCTGAATGTGTTTGAGCTGGAAGTCAGAAAAGCACAAGACAGGTTTTAATGCAACCTCATCACAGAGTTGCGTGTGCTGCTAAGGTGCAGAAAGTGGTGCCCATCCTATTTAGCAGAGACAAAGCTCCTTACCCGAGATGACAACACAGTTCACTGGATGAAAAAGATTAATGAAAATTGTTCATTATTCCTAGGAGATCAGAGCCCTTTTGCCAAGAGCAGAAGAACACTGTGGATCCAGTCCAGTAATCGGACAGGCTGGGCTTGTACAAGTCCCAATGGCAACAAAGGCTCTGCAGCAATCACTGTGTCTTTGATCCCATATCAGAACTTTAAGTTCTCTTTGTTGTTTCAAGAGGCTATATGTATTATATTATGTAAATTTGTGTGCATGCAGGTTTCCATTTTATAAACACTGCTTCTGATTGCCTTGCTATATGTAAATCAGTTAATGCATTTACTCATAAAAAAATGTCTGTCCATTGTCAAAACTAGATCTTGCTTATTTTTTTAATATTATCACTGTCACATAGTCACTTTCATGTTTTCTACAGTATGTTGACAGTAACTTTTGTTAAATGTAGCAGGTTCTGAGCCTCGTAAAACTACAATACAGTCATGTCACTAATATTGTCAAATGACACAAACACATAATTATCTCCAAAATCCAGGTAATACCATTTAGAAATTCCAGTTGATTTTTCCTATGTTGAGAAGTGTGAAATCCTGTCTTACAACAGCTTCAGATGTAACACACGCAAGTGATAATGCAGTTGATAAATGTCTTTTCCATTAACCTAATTTAATTTTTCAGGTCAAACATTGCTGTAGTGTGGAGTTTACAAGAGGTGACACGCATACACGGGGAGTTTGCACACTCCCCGTGTATGCGTGGGCTCCCTCTGTGTACTCTGGCTTCCACTCATTAGGTTAACTGAGCACTCTAAATTCTCACTAGGAGGGAGTGTAAACGTGAATGGTTGTTAGTCTCTCACTATGTTGGCCCTGCAACGGACTGGCGACCTGTCCAGGATGTACTCTGCTTCTCACCTGGTAATTGCTGGAATAGGCTCCAGCTTCTCTGCGACCCTGAATTGGACTAAGCAGTACAGAAAATGAATAAATGAATGAAGGTTAAAAATGATTGTCTCTCCTTTTAGATAAACTTAATTTATTTGCCACCAACTCCAACAATTCATTTTCATTGCTTCTCTTTTGTCAATGCAATAGAAAGGAAAAAAAAAAAAAAAAGCTAATCGCATATTCATTGTCTCTGACTGAAATTAGTTCCAAGTATATCTCTGAATCGGCCCTCCAAAGAGGAACATCAACAAGGACTCTTTGTAAAAGCCAGCATCTGTCAAGGTAGTAGTGCACACAGCTTAATTTTCTCCTCAGTAAAGAAACTATTAAAGCTGAATGATATGAACAGGTTTTTTGGGAAATGTAAGCTGCTTTTCAACAACAACTTGCTCATGGAAAGTTTTGCTTACTTCGGCAAAACAATGCAAAGCCACATTCTTCATTTATCACATATGTGGGCCTGCAAATGTAAAACGGTTGTGTGGTGGATAGCACCGCAGCCTCACATCAAGAAGGTCGCTGGTTCGAGTCTTAGCTGGGGAGAGGTTCGAACCTGGGGGTAAGTTTCTGTGTGGAGTTTGTATGTTCTCCCCGTGTATGCGTGGGTTCTGTCCGGGTACTCTGGCTTCCTCCCACCGTCCAAGGACATGCATGTTGGATTCTCCCCAGGAGCGAGTGTGTGTGTAAATGGTTATTTGTCTCGATTTGTGTTGGTCCTGCGATGGAACTATCCAGGGTGTACCCTGCCTCTTACCTGTTAAAATGCTGGGATAGGCTCCAGCTTATCCACACCTGTAACAGACTAAGCAGTACAGATAATGAATTAATTTTATTTCAAATTGTATAGTGAAAAGGATTGGGCCAGGACCATAACCTTGGGGAATACCATAACTGACTTGGATTTTCTAGAGATACATTATTGACATGAGTCAAACGTGAGTACAAACTGGAATCTGTCCAATAGATATGACTTAAAGCAGAAACCTTGATCCCGATCATGTGTTTGAATCACTATGGTCAATAGTGTCAAAAGCTGCACCAAGATCCAGGAGGACCAACATAGATACAAGATCATTATCAGAAGCAAAAAGGAGATCATAACTAAAGCAGTATCAGAACTATGATGTGCCCTTAATCCATACTGAAATCCTTCAGACAACTATTTCATAAACAAACAGTTATATGATTTAACAAACTGAACATTTTTTTTACTTGATTTAGATAAGAGTTTCAATAATGTGATTTTTTTTCAGTCTGTTTTTAATTTACATATTGTACGTTAGTGCCAATTCGGAATTTCTTGAGATGAGGGGTCACTGTAGTTACCTCAAGGATAAACTCCGGCTCCTCTGTGTACTTTATTTCCTAAAATGATTCCAACGCTCAACTGAACAAAAAGGAGGAAATTCAGCTTCTGACTCACTCATGCACAATTAAGACAGAGTAGTTATTTATTAGAAGTTATTTTCTGGTACATTGAATTAATTGAAATGCATGCAGTATTTTCTCTGTAAACACATTTTTAATTGTTTAGACTGAGGAAATAAATATCTGTGGCTGCAAATTACAGTTCACTGAGCCTTAATTTGGAACTTAAATACATTACCCTGCTGTTTATCAAAGAAAAGTTTTTCAATAATATCTCACATTGGATCCAAGTCTTTGAAAGATAATTATAATAGTAAAAAACAGAAAAATAATAATAAAACATGTTTTCTGTGATGCATTGATCAAAAGCATATAATATTTAGTTGTTATAAATGGTACTGTGGAAGTTGAAGTAAATGTGCTACCATGGAAGTTGAATTTGGAAGTAATATTAAAGCACAGGTAAAATGTGTACATTAGAGCAAGTGCCTTTCATTTTCCAAAGGATTTTTAAGAGATTAAATCAATAATAGGAAATTAAAGCTTGTGGACATGTCCTGTATACATCAGACTTTAGAGAAAACACAAACTGTTAGTCACGCTATCTAAAGAAACAGCCAGCATGGATGTGTGTGGGAAGGAGATAAGCTGGAGAACCAGGCAGTCTTTGTGAATTTATTGATTGGTGTGAACTGAACTACCTGAACTTTAACGCCACCAGGACAGAGGAGGTGGACACCAGTGAACATTCAGGGTTTAGACTTTTTTATTATTTCTATTTAAAAACCAGAATCAATTAAATCAGTTAACAAACTATTCTTTAGGACTTTAACCCTGGCCGAGCAATGGGAACAGGTGAGTGAACTGCCTTAAAAGTGTACTTCATGTCCTTTGGATAGTCCAGAAAGAAGGCCCAGGATAAGGGTTAATGCTGGCGGAAGTTGTTGCCATGCACAGCAATCTGCTCCTCAGTAACCAAAGCAATGATTCCATCATCATATTTAAAAAGGTTGAATGTACAAAGATCCAAGTCTTTGAGAGACCATGCACGATGTCCTAAATTGCATTTATAGAGGCATTAATCATTATCTAAATCTGAAGAATTTCAGGTCATTGCATAGCTCATTTGTAAACTTGACATTTTGAGTTAGCTCAGTGTTTTTTTTTTAAACTATTTGTTCACTTTTTTGGTAAAGAAATGCTGAGATGACAAAGTTGCAGTTTGAACTTTAAGAGTTTGGTGTTCAGGCTGTGGAAGCACACACACACACAAAAAAAAAACAAAAACAAAAAAAAAAAACATAAAAAAAAAACAAAAAAAAAACAGGAAAGAACTGAATAAACAGGTCGGGAGGACTCGTTCTATTTTAGACTTTTGTTTGGACTTAATACAAGAAGCAGGGGAGAGGAGGATGCTGGTAAAGCTAAAATCCATCATGGGCAACACCTCTCATTTCATGCATGACATAGGGGCCGTCACCAGCCCCTTCAGCAGCAGACAGCTGCACCCATAATGCAAGAAGGAGCAACTTCAGGTCCTTCACACAGCACTGCATGAAAACTACTGATCTGTCATATTTTCATGTGCATGTTTTCTCCCTCTATTCATCCTATTGTTTCTCATCAAGAGAGTATGTGCAATTTTCTTTTATTTCTTGTATTGTTATTTATCCTTTCTTAATATTTTCATTACTGCCTAGTTTGGTTTGAGTCATATGTGAGACAACAGCAAAATTTTGCACAGAGACCTAGAAATTCTACAAAGACTCTAAATTTGGTATGCCATTTGTAAAAAAAAAAAAAAAAAAAAAAAAAAGTAAGTACAGCATATGGAAGATGATTTGGTTAATTAAATACCATGGGATGAGTTACAAGAGAAATTAGGCTGCAAGGATAGCTCACAGTTTTTGCTGCACATGCTACTGAAAAAACGAAAAAGCAAAAAAGCTACAGAACACTGACAAAAGCCTTGCAGGCAGACATGCAGCAGTCTGAGTACACTAAGGACACGAGCAACAAAGATTATAAAAGATGCAAAGAATGGAAGCTGTCTCAAGTTTTGCTGTATCTTTGAGTGAGAAGGAGTCATTTTAAGCTTTTATAAACTTCTGTAAGTGTTAGCGGCAACCTTCTTCTGACATTAAAATTGTTTTTGAAGTCTGAATCTTGCAAAATCATTGAGTAGAGCTAGTTAAGTTTTAAAATGAACACAAGATAAGAAATTATATTGTGTCAGAATTTTTCATCATTTAGACAGATAGGTTGAATAACAACAAACCTAATTGCACTTTGAAAAATGTGACATGAGTGAGCTGATAAAAGACTGACACTTTTTACCTTTTTGTGTGGAATTCTAATAGTAAGTTACAGGAAAAAAAAAAGAAAAAAAAAGAAAAAAACAAACCAAACCAAACAAAACAAAAACTTTCTGCTGGTCGGATGAATTGAAATATGATGTGATTGCATCTGTAATGATTATGGATGAACTTATAAATCACACCTGGAAAAATGTAAAACAAGTTATTTATAATGATGGATTGGACTAGTCAGGACTGCAGGCTCTGCAAGCTGCTTTAAATATGTCTGTGAAAACAATGAGAGCCTGTGGGGAAGCTAAATTATATATTAAAAGTGCTTTTATAGAGCCCACTGCCACTCTGCTCACTGTCCTGAACCTTAGTTTATCAGGAGCATTACTCTGTCCATCAACAGGACATTAAAAAAACCCGTTAAGTCTGTCATAAGGAAGAGGAGTTTAGCATCTGAGACTGGCTAGTCTAAATGTAAATTGGAGTGGCATTTCTGGATGAGCTTACCCTCCTCCCATTGCTCTCATTTGTAGTGGAATTGAATAAAGTAAATGCTATTTATATTACTGTATTGATGACCCTCTTGAACCTCCTCAGCTGCAGCTCATCTTTGTCATTGACGGTTACTGCTGCTGCTGAGCAGGGCAGATGTGGCTCTTAATTGACATTAAAAACAGACCTAGTATTTGGGAGAGCAAAGATCCAAGTCTAGTAAAAGTAAAATTAAACTGCTGTTAAATATTCCACCACATGCTGCAGGAAAGTGTTTCTGCAAAATCTGCAGCTGACATGTTTGCTGCATGAAAGAGTGGCAGAGTCAACATGTGGAAGTAGAAACATGATGATGGTTTACGTCACAGGACTTTGAATATGGAAATTATCATAGTTTGAGACACATTATTTTTCCAACAATTCCCATTGTTGTGTCATCACTTACTAAATTCCATCTGAAGTGCTCCTAATGCTAATGTTTTAGCTCCTGTCTCTAAGGTGCCAACTCCTGAGTCATAAGTGTGTGTAACACAATTGGAATGGATATAACTGAGGCCTTAATTAATACTGGTACAGATTTGATTCCTCTTAAAAACTCAAGTCCACACAGCACTGATTACATAAAACACCTCTGTCCACTGAAATGTACAACACCAAGAGAATAACTAAACTTTGAAGCAGTTTTATTATCAATTCAAAGGTGTTAGCTGTCATACATAATCGCCACTCATTTGCTAAGTTGTGTACTACTTGTCAGCACTGACAGGTGATCTCATTATAATTGTCTTAAGGTACTGGCAAAAGCAGCTCATTCAAAAGTAAAAGAAAGGTTCTCATGTTGATCTACAATGACAACCGCTTCATTTTCAAAGTTGTTTCACAAAGTAGAAAACTAACTGGGACTGTATGTGGCGCTGTACCATTGCCACAGAAATACAGCAAAATCTGACAAAAGGACATGGATGAAAACCATGTGCAATGTCTACAAATATACAAAGAAGACGATGGTGGAGAACTAATCTAAACAGGAGATATTTGTGTGGACTGACGTTGAGGTAGAACTTCTGCTTTGTGTCGCATTTGACTGCAAAATGCCCAAACTGGAGGAGAATGTTGACTGAATCCACCATTGTTGAAGCCGCTGGCAGGGTTTTCATGTAGGGTTGGTGCTATAGCATCCTCAGTCTAGGAAAGATGGTGTAGTGTGGGGGTAAACACAGAAACAAAATGGTGGCAGAAACTCATCTGGTATGGACACAGCCTATAGTTCTGTGTTGAATTATTTAGCAGTAAACTCCATAATTCATGCACTCGTATGAAAACATATAAAAAACCTGTTACCAAGGTTAATGAAGTCGCTAACCTTTGATGGCTTCTTTAGTTGTCATGTCAACAAAGAGGAGATTTTATAAATCTGATATCAATCCCAAAGAAAACTGTGGCAATTTAACTCTGCTATCATTTCCACATGGAAACCATTGCTTTTGGAGTCTCTAAATAATATAAAAAGGATTTGTTATCACGGGGCCAAAAATCACATTTTCCAAAATACCTGAGTACATTTGGATAAGGTCTGAAACATGTATAAACTTATCAGGATTTGTGTATTCACCTGTGTGGAAATGTAAAGGAGGTGGTGTGGGGATATAGATGTACAGAGTATGCAGAACGCAGTACATGATCCATAAATGATGCTTTGTTTTCTTCATAAATGATTCTTTGTTTTCATTTTTGGAAAAGCAGATGAGGCTCAATGTTGGGTTGATACAAGTACTTGTATCTGTACATAACCATAGTTGTCAGTAAAATATTGCAACTATTGTGGACATTTAGCTCACACATGCACCTGCTTCAGAACATCTCTAGAACATTTAGGGACTTCTTTGGGTGCATGAAAGCAAACTGTGATGCATAAAACAGTTAAAAGAAACAAAATATGTTTAGAAAAAAAGCCCTTAAATGGTGATTTTCCTGTGAATTTTTATTAAACCACTTCACATATCACAGTAAAAGAATGTAATTAATTACTTTCAGTTAAACACAGAAATAAACTACGAAACTGAGGAAGCAGCACTAGGCTATTTACTGTACTCCAATATATATCAGAGAAATATATTGTTCATGAGTACTTTTATTTATTTATTTATTCACTTTTCCCTCATTACTTTGCATTAAAGTAGTGAGAAAACAAACCATGTGGGCTCCGGGCTCAGAAATATTTCTTTTTGCTCAGACCAACCACCAGAGACCCATTTGCTTGCCCTGAACCAGATAAACTGCAAGGTGTCCTAACCTTTTAAAAAAAAAATGTTTATCATATTGTTATTTCAGCAGGATATTTTTTTTTATTGAATTATATTCCCCTCATATGACATATCTTGAAAGTGCTTTCTGCCCTCCACCTCTTTCTTATTTTTTTATTTATTTTTTAGCAGATATTATCATGTTTACATGCAGCTTGGTGTGACTTTAATTACCCCTGTAAATATCAAGGGGTAGATGTTCCACTTCAGAAGTAGACAAGCTATCTTTCTTCATCAAAGCTGGTGAGTAATTAATGTACGATTCTGTTTCACAAAGAGAGCGATAGCAGTGTGTTCCAGTTGTACTTAAAAGGATAAGTGAATTTAACCACAGCCATTTTCAGATATGGATCCAGGAGAGATCCTCTGGCTGACGTTGACATTAGAGGTTAAATGCTTCTAAAGCCAAAACAGACAAGCAACCTGATAGAAAGCCTGGTTGGTACTTGGAAAAAAACAGCTTTAAATAATTTGCATAGTCAGATAGCAAACTGCAGCCAACCAGCCATAGTACTCAGTGTGTTGCTATGGATAGAAAAAGAGTATCCACAGACTGAAATGAAATGAGTCAGCTATCAGACCCAGCAGCACTGGGTGATTTGAATTTACTGTCAGGATTAATAGCATCACTAGATTTCGATTTGGTATGTGGCTGTTCAGTTTGTGACTGATTATTCACGGGGGTTTTTCCAGTCTGTGTAGCGACTGGAGTTCACTCCTTGCACCCTTTCATTAGGCAGAAAACTCAAAAAAGGAATATCTTACACTTGCTCAGCCTAGTCACTTGTCAACCTCAAAGTGAAATTCTTAATGATTACAAATGAGATGGGACGACACTTCAGTACAGCTCAGATTGTTTTATTCACTGATTGAGGACAAATTCTCTGTCTACTTTGTAAATTAGTAAACTTACTCTCTTTGGAAATGAAATGTTTTGTCCCCACCACCTGCATCTGCAGAGTGGAAAGGCTCTGTAACTGTCATATTAATTAGAATTATTCCATTCTTAATGAATCTGTAAGAGAATGGAATGGGTCAGCTGTTTTGTGGCTCTTGTCAAGGGAAAGTTTCATGTTTCTGAAAGGGGGGGGGGGGGGGGGGGGTGGGGGGGGGGGGGTTAGTTGACAGATAGTGGAGAGTGAAAATTTCCAATTATCCTGCTTATATTTCTCTTTGCTCTAAAAATATGATGGTGCACTGTTAGGGATGTCAGGGCAGAATGACAGAAACTCAAAGGGGTTATCAGTAGCATAGCCAATTACCCTACAATGGGTCAGAGAGAGAAGTGAGGGTCAAATGAAAGGAGAGCATCAAAAATGCAATTATAGAGCATTTGAAACCACCAACAGATAAGGTTGTGTCCAAACAGTGACATTCCAGCAGTACAAGTAACATTGACAAAGGAGTATAACAATACCTAAATGCATATAGTCATTGTTAAGTTGTAGTATAACTAAAAAATAAATCTTTAGAAAAAAGCTAGAATAAGACACTTTGAGAGTTAAAATAGAAATGCAGTTACAAATCAAAAATTTTAATATTTTGCTCAAAGCACAACTCCACTGACATTCACTGGTGATCAGTTCAGTGTCTATTATTTACCAGTTGTAAGCTGGGGCGTAAAGCTGAATAATATGAGAGTACAAAATTACTTGATTATTTCATCTACTCATATAAATGTAATGATGATTGAACAGGGGAGCTTTCTGCCAGCCACAGTAGTTTCAAGTTACAAAACACACTCTAATCACAGCATACATTTGAAAATGAGTCATCATTTGGCTCCTCTAAAAACTTTTAGGAATACATTTGAGCCAGCCATTATCCATCCCCATAAAACATTTAGACATAGACTGAATTTTAAAATTACAACTAGGATTTCTCTGGAAAACAAAAAATCAAACACACACACACACACACACACACAAACAAAAAAAAAACAAAAAACAAATATGTATCAAAATATAATAAAAGATTGTGCAAGACATCCAAATCTGGAAAGATCAATCCAGATCCTGGACAGTTATATAGAAACGCCTGTTATTTGACTAAGTTTTTTTTTTTCAGAAAAAGCAGTCAAATTTGTCAAAGTAGTCATAACAGCTGCCATTTAAGTTTTGATTATTTGTAGGCATTAACCCTTTTCTGGCTCAGCAGATTATCTGTTGCTTTACAATAATGACATGTTTGATCCTATAGCTGATTAAATTAAATGTTTTCCTTTGGCTGTGATGCTTGTACGCAAATGGATAAGAAGAATGCACAGAGAATTATGCAATGCTGAGATAAGGGACTATTTGTCTTGAGGTAACTTACCCAGCTTGTCATAAATATTAGAGTGTGTACGAGAGTTCTAATACAAATTACAGAGTTTGCAGTCTTGTAAGAACAGTACCACGCTGCTCACCCAGGTGCTGACTAGGAGATGTAAAAGGACAAGAAAATAAAACTTTCACTTGTACTTGTTAGTGTTAATGGTCTCTTCTGCTGTGAATGAAATTCTATTTCCTATTTTGCTTTTAATTAATATACTAGATAGAAAACCTCTGAACACCGTACTATGACAACCAAAGAGTTTGCTCTCCAACATCAGTTTTCAATATGTTGGAAAAATGTGGTATATTTCTAAATCGCTTTACAGGTAAACTATTATAAAATGGTTATGGTCTGTGGATTTTGGTTCAGTTCTTGTGGATTTCTGTTTCTTAGTTTTTGCTTAATCTCTTCTATGTATCCTTTTTTTTTCTAGAGTCTATTCCCTTGTGTAATCTGTGATGCTCCTCACTGATTGTGAATCAGTTTCACTCACTGTGAAATGGAACAGACAACAGGTGAAGACCGTTCAAAATCAGGAAATCTAGAGTGTGTCCCTTATTTTGTGTGGTCTCTGTTATATGCTGAGTCAGACCAAAGTTATCTAGAGCGTTCTGCAGTGTCCAGGGGGCCAGTGTTCAAGGGGCTCGGGCTTCGGAAGAACTGGTCCATCAATTTAAAAAACAACCAGGATTTTGGTAGGACAGAGCAGCAGTGTTCCTGCGGCCTACACCAGGGTAAGAACAGCAGCAGCGTTAGCAGAAGCAAACACTCCTCTGGCCACTCAGGTGGAAGCTTGACAGTTTTCCAGCTGTTAAGTGTAACTAATACAAAAGGGACCCACTAAGCATTACACTAGTATGCTCAAAGAATGCTAAAATAAAGAAGGAACATACCAGCAATGATCAAACCAAGCCTCACTGTAGGTAACCCACTGGAGGAAAATCTAGCATGCAGATTAGACAATAAAAATAGCATGATGTCAGAACAGTCTGGAAACCGAAGGGAAGAAGATATTCATACCTGTGACATTAGGGGCCACTCAGCTGTGTTCAGGAGGGGATTGCAGTGACACTGGCTATCACCTGCCTCTTATATTGTGTGCCACGCCCTGAGTGGTCTAATTGCACAGGAGAGTGACTTGTCCCTCTACAAAACATACACCAACAGCTTAGCTGTCAAAAACTGGTCTCATGGTTCAGTCCTGAGGCGTTCTGCAACTCTTCTTCTGGAGAAGAATCATGTCAAACAGTGTTGGTGTCTGTGTGCTAAAGTAACATGATCAAAGCAGGGCTCCAGACTGCGGCTGCATTTTGCAACTAAAATGTGAGACAGTGCGAGTGAATGTTTCATCTACTTGCGCAATGGCAACCAATACATTTGCTGGCCTTTTTCTTGTAGTAGTTATAATTGAATTTATTTTTTTGTTAACAAACGTCTGCATCCCTCTTCAGCCCAGTAGTTCACAGGAATGTGTTAATTAGCTGCTGGTTTTGCAGACTCAAACTAACTTTAATACGAGAAAAGGAGACAAACATCAACGAAGAAGACGGCAGCCAATGTGCGTGTGAGCGGGAACGAACGACCACTGCGATAGGCTTTATGTGTGAAGAGACAGGTCTTGGAGGAATTTATTATTCTTCAGCGTTGCCAACTTAGCGACTTTGTTACTATATTTAGCGAGTTTTCAGACCCCTCTAGCAACTTCTTTTTAAAAAGCGACTAACAACAAATCTAGCGAGTTTGTCTGGTATTATTGGAGACTTTTGGAGACTGACATGAATGAACATAGTTTTTTCCTCTGAATGAGGAGCAGGTGCTGTGCAGACCCCTCCCCCGTCCAAAAGCGCTCATACAAGCAGCAGCTCCCAGCTGTATTCAGAGCAGACGACATTCAGTGCTGTTTTATGACCAGACTGATAATAAAACGTACAAAATGTACAAAACAAAAAAAAATCTAATCCATTATTATTATTATTATTAAAACTGCTGCTAGATGATCCTGCGCTGGCTTACCGTCAGAGTAATGTCTATTAATGAAGAGTGTGGACAAAAATATTTAAAAAGTTACGTGAAAAAACTGAACTAAAAAATAAAGAAAATATTGACAGAATAATTTTATTTATTATTTATTTTATTTAATTTTTGCTGTTCTAAACATTTTTAGGTTGTCTTTTTTTTTTTTTTTAAATCACTTTTTGCATTTCCCACTACATCCCTCTTTATGGCAGCATCCATTACAGCTATATGTACTAGGCTGATTATGCTAATTAGAAACTTCTAGCAACTTTTAGGACAGCCAATAGTTACTTTTCTTACTGAGGAGTGGGGACAGTGGCTGGGGAGGAGTATCAGTCCCTGAAGCTGCTTATTGCCAGGAACTACATGGACAAGTCATACCATGCCCTGTGGGGGATGATGGTGACAAAGTTGCCGTTCTGCTTCGACTACAAAGTGAAAATCAGATCAAATCAAATCATCAAATCTGATTTGACAAGTTCTTTGTCTATTTGTTTTGTATTAGTGCGGCCAGTAAGATGTGTGTGTTTTTTAATGTCATGTCAAGTGCAAAAAATGTGAATTGTAAACATTGTAATTTCTGAATTTATTGTTCAAGTATTTATTACTAATACAGCAAAAATGAGAGGAAATGTGAATATTTGCTATGCAAGGCGATTTCAGTGTGCACCACAAAATTTTCTGCTTGCGCTCCTAAAAATTTAAGTTAGGTTCCACTGTTCTCCTCGTACAAAAAGTTAGTCTGGAGCCCTGCAAAGTAATCTGTTACTAATTATTATCACAAAAGAGCATTTTGTTAGAATAATTAAATCCCAGACTTGCTCTTTACAGGAAACGCCGACTTGGAGGAACAATGACTTTTATTTGATTAACACTTAAGATATAGACATGATCTTAAAAATAATCTTTTCTGTTTAATTTTTGTACGATTTTAAAAATGCATTTAACTGTCCTGCTAGTATTGTTTACATTTCAATACAATATGTGCAAGACTTCAAATAGTTGCTGCAACCTCGGCACAATATAGCAGTACATTGGCTTAAAGGGTTGTGTTCAGCCTTTTCACTTTGAACCCATCTGCTTTGACCGAGCGATCAGTGATGAAGAAATCACTGACAGTACGTTTAAAAATGAGAATGATCAGATGGATAAGGAGGACAGAGTGGATCAAAATGCAGCAGATGTTCGCTAATACCAACTAGGAGAAAGAATGTTTGCTGCAAAGAGCTCTGCTTTCAGTCAGCAGCTGTTCACGGTAAGTATCGAGATCAAATGTATTCTAACAGAGATTAAAGTGATACACATTATATAATAATTAATAATGAACATTTGCACAACAGCACACATTGTGGCAGTTTGCTTCAGACTGACAAGACTAACAGTCTTTCTCTTGTTTCTATTGTGTAAATAAGATCCATATTTATCAGGTAGGTGATATCTGCTGGCCACAGTGTCACTGCATCCAATTTGCTTCTCTCTGTTTGAATTGCAGCATCAGTTATAGTTAATAAAAACTGGACGGCAGGAGTAAATTAAGTGAGGGGTTTGGTCGCAACCGTCTGTGTCCAGGCCTCTGTGAACGCCACCTTTGTCATTTTTAATGCTGAGTCGGCACGGTGTCAAAATGAGTCCCTCTGGTGGTTCTAGGGGGTATTTGAATGTAGGCAGTTTTAGTGTTAAAAAAGAAAAACAGTAATAGCTCCCACAGCCTCATTGCTGTCAAATCATTTTGTGTGGTTGGAATATCCTCTTACCTGCGGTTTCCAAACTGTTCCGACATCATGCTATGTATTGCCTAACCTGCATGCTAGATTTTCCTCCTGTGGATTACAGTGACGCTTGGTTTGATCATTCTTTCCCTCATAGCCAAAGAAGCATTTCTTGTGTGACACGTTGACACTGAAAATGTTGTGGTGTCCAAAAAACTCTGCCGCTCACTTGTCTGGTGAGTATTCATGACTATAACACTGTAGAAAGCTCAAAAAAGTCTAAATAGCATAATAGGGCCCCTTTAAGCTATGTGAATTGATGCCCATGTGATTCATTTTATGTAATTTCTTTTGAGGAAAGATTCATTAATAAAGCACTGGAAAGGTAATAACAAGTCTGTCATTACTGTGATTAGCCCGAGGAACAGGACAATCTGGAAATGACTGGATAAAACAGGCTGGTAAATATTCAAAGGTAAATGATGGCTTACTTTTTATACAAAGTGCAAAAGAAACTGTAAAAACGTGTTTAAATTTGGTAGTACAAAAGTACTCAAAATTAATTTTCTCACCATGTAATGCAATGCAACTATTTACTTTCTAATGGCAGTTATCCATTTGCACTTGATAAAGGATGTTAACCAACACTGCTCACGACAGGGTGGCTTTAAGAATCAGCCTGCTAAAAGTTCTCCATTTACATGCTTGAGATCATGAGATCTTGGCTACACCAACAGATGTATGGCCTGACAAATGCTCAGGCTGTTCACCAGAGGTAGACAATTTAATCTAGTTATATTTATACCAACCACACTTAGTTATCCTGATTTGGAAATATGCTGTTAAATCCCAATTTTAACATCAGAAATGTTGTTTTTTTTTTTTTTGTATTTTCCCAGCAGATTTTAGAGAAGAGCATCATCACTGCTGCTTGGTGCAGCAAAGCTGTCATTCATTAATAGCCAGAGGTTAAATAAATGCTCAGTATGTCAGAGTACATCCCAGTTGGTAAAAGAGGTAGAAATGAGTCACTGTTACACTAATCAGATGTGTTTTCAAACCGTATTTTTCACTTTTACAGGAGATAAAAAGGGAGAAGTCACTGACAACTCTATTTTCCTGAGCCTTTCAGTGGGACAGTTTGGTGTAATGCATACAATGGATCTCTGCAGACACTAAGTGGAAGTATATTTCATGTCCAGATATTGGGCATGTGTATGCTAATAATCAGTACCTATGGATATAAGGACATAGAGGTAAGCTGTATAAATACATACAGTACATTTCTAGAACATCAACACCGTAAAGTCTAATGTGGACGTGGGCTGTATGACTCAAAATCACTTATTTACTCTGACACCACTCAAACACGTGAACTGATTTATATCTACAAATTCATTAACTTTTGCCTCCCACACATCTGAAAAGGAGAGAAACAAATCTGAACATAGTTGGTGGTTAGAATAAATTAATTAAACTGACATATAAGGGTTTTTTGTACACATCCTGACCACAGTTATTTGGCCAAAATAATTTGGCATACATTTAATCAACTTAAAATGAAGAAAAAATAAATAAACATTTAGGATACAGTTATAGAAACACAAGCTAGATGTTAAAGTGCAAGTAGGATGAATGTGTGTGATGAGTGCGTTTGAGAGAGAGAAAGAGATTATGAAAGAAAGAAAAGACTTCCAGTTCTCCAGGACTTGTTTAATGGCATTAAATGCAGTGATTTCCTAAACAGTGACTGAAACAGTGACCATGCATCATCTTGTCCTTAACTGTCAAAAAATAAAGTTATAAGAACTATTTCTGTAGGCTGCATATATCATAAAAAGCCAGTAATTGTCTTTCAGTTTTAGAAATCCATAGGAAAAGGCTAGAAATATCCTATAAAATATGACACAATAGAAGGAGAAAGCAATTTTGAGCTGAAAGACAAATCCACTTCCTGCAACAATGGTGAAAAATGACAATGCACATCTAAAGGGGGCCTCAGAGAATAAAGAGATGTGAAAGTTCTTGATGAGAGAATTGTGGGAGGAAAAGGAGGACAAAGGAGTGACAAAGACAGTCTTTGAAGATTGCTCAGAAAAAGCAGGAGGATGTGAGAATTTGAGTGTGTGCATACATCTGCGTTTACATTTACATGTGCAGTGGAAAAGAAGCAAGGGGGTGTGTTCTCTTGGAGACAGGGGATGGCTTATTAGAAAATCATACCTCTTAGCCAATGGTTTCCAAGAGAGAGGCAGATGTCATTTGACTGAGACGTAGCACCTCCCGGATCCAGCACATCCTCTTCAGTGTACCGCGGCGCTGTGTGAGAGCACCACTAGCACTGCTCTCTCCTCTCTGTCTGCATTTCTTTCCCGGTGTCCACAGGCACTTTCTCGCCATTCCTCTGATTCCTCTCTGTCCATCTCTTTACTGTTCCTACACCTCCCCCCCACTTCTTTCTCTTTCTGTCATTTTGTCCCACAGGGAGAGATAGGATCTGTTACACTCAGCATCAGGTCCACCAAGAGCCAGGTAAGTCCTTTTTTTTTTATTTGTTCACTTTGAATTGAGGGTCTGTGGAAAAATAAAACAAACAAAAAAATCCTTGAGTGCTTGCTTTCCAGTGTGCTCAAATTGATTTCTTCACATTTGTAGTTTCTCCTCGCTCCGTTCGCTGTGATGAATTTGAAGTGGAGCTAAGAGGAGCAAGGGAGCTAAGTTGTTTCAGACCTTTGTGAGGCACATAAATCTGATTTTATAAGCTCTGTCACTACAACTAAGTTGTGCCATTAACAGCTTCAGGAATTAGACTTCAGTCAGAAGAGTGTGCCTCAGGTGTGCATACAGGAGTGTGTGAATGTACAGATAAAATTAGGTGAAGATGGTATTAAAAAAAGATGGGAACAGACAAGACAGATGAGGAGTTGGACTTCTTTTCTAAGCTGGTGGTAGGAAGTGAGTAAAGAGTTGCAGAAGCATGAGCTTAAGCGTTCACACACCAGAAGGTGACGAGCGAACTGTCTATTGATCTGTGGCTGGCATCCTCCCAGAACTAAGCTCAGGCTAAATCCGTATAGCCTGATGTGAAAGAGATTTTTCTCTTTTGGTCTACACACATATATATATAACAAGGAGGATGGAGGAAAAGTGTTCAGATGTTACTGCATGCATGAAAAAAAAAAAAAAAAAATAGTGATAGTGAATCAATCTGGCTGTGCAAGAATAACTGATTCAGGACAGTTAGTTTTATCCAAAGAGTGAGTTGGATCATCTGTGTCTGAATGACTGAATGATATTTTTACAATTGACTTATTGACATTAGTTCTAAATCTGCATGCACGGTGAAAGGAGAAAGAGAAAGACACAGTCTAATGCTATGTGATAAGGGAAAATGTTAGGTCACAGTGCAGGTTGTATTGTAATTGCCAATTATTGATACTTAGCATTTGTGAAAACAGTTCCCTTTAAAACAGCAAGCTTTGTAAATGTGGTTTAATGTGCACATTTACATACATTTCTTCTTGCCTCTCATTTAGGAGAAGAACAAGGGTTTCCCATGAGCAATGCAAAGCCTTTGAAGTTTAAATAAACACAAGGACAATACAATGCTGCATCTGAAATTCAACATAGAACACATCAGTGTCACTTAAATCATGTCTCATGGTGGGATTGAATACTTTGGTGGCGCTTTGCAAGATGGCTTTTACTACAATGATTGATGTTTCATTATTGCTGAGTTGAAAGGTGGTCTATGCTGATAAGTAATCTTTGAAGTTCATCTTTAGCTAATATTTTCTCAAGGACCAATGCCCCATCGTCTGAGGTATAAGAATAATCATCACACTGATGAATTTAAATGAAATCTGAAAATAGCTCTAAGCAAAGTTGCGTTAGGTCTCATAAGTAATACAGCGGCGTGCTTATATTTCATTCATGACATAGTTTGCAGCACTCTCTTGGGCTGTGGGGAGAAATGAGAGAAATAGCTCTGCGATGTGAAAAGACACTAGTTGTTGAGGTGAGAGAACATCCAGACACACTGCAATGGGTCCTTCCATTTAAAGTGCAGCAAGAGATGAAACAACAATTTAAACAAAGGGACACATGTAAACTTTTTTATTTTAACTGCACTGGCTGCAGTCTACAGCCACAGAGCCACTGAGCACCCACTGTGAGGCATTTATGCCACTTAGTGGGCACTGCAAGTCAATCTGAACACAATTCTAAGAGGAAGGAAAAGGGCTTTAAAAAAAAAAAAAAAAAAACTTTCAATGACATCTTCCTCACTTTCAGCTGCAGGAATATCAGCTTTGAGATACGTTGCTTTTGTCATACTGTGCTGTGTGCATATATTCCTGGGAATAAGCTTTACAATATCTTCATATAAAACAAAGTGTGATCTTATCTGTAGCAAAAAAAAAAAAAGAAGCTGCCTCAGCTACTTGCCTGGCAGCCTCTGTCATTAACCCAGCGCTCAGCCAGAGACCCACAAAAATATCTGCGTTTTGAGGAAATTAGAGTCAGAGAAATGGGGAAGCTGGTGCCTTTTCAGTCCACCGAGGGTTCTATGCTGACAGCTACACTCTGTCTTTTTTTTTTTTTCTTTTCTTTCCCGTTGGTTGTGAGCTGCCCCAGGTGTGACAGGCAGCCGGAGTAATGGGGGAAGTTTGACAGATGCATATTTCCAGCCTTGAAAGCTTCGTATAAAGAAGATAGACGGCATGGATTCCGGCTGAGCGTGGGACAAACTGTTGGGCTGTGAATCACCTCAATGAGTGTGCCACCTCTCTGCTCAAATGATCTGTCACGTGACTCTCGTGACCCTTCCAAGTTACTAATTACATCCCCACCTGCTTATTGATTGAAATATGAGGGTGGTATATTGGATGCAAGGCCGCAGGCAGTGTGTTGAACCCTCTGAAGTTGGTTGTCAAGTTACGGACAGCGTGGGCCTGCAAGTATGAGAAATCAGTGATTTGATTTTATAAAATGAATATTTTGAATGAGAAGCATGACGTCAGTATGAATTGTGTGTGTGCATGAATGTGGATTTTGTTTCTACACCATCATGAGTAACTTGTACTAATACTGGTGACATTATATGGCAATTATGCTTTTATAAGGCTATCAGGGCCCATAACTGGAAGCCAAGGCAAAGGCATTACATTGAAGTTTGTACAGTAGAGTGCAGTGTTTCTTGGTAAATAGACTCAACCTGGCAGCCAGTCTTTTCCGAAAAAGCCAATGAAGGAATGAACTCCTCCAAATACCGGAGTCTCTTCATTGCACCTACATCATTCAATATCCCGGAGTAATTTTTCTCTACAAATTCATTGGACAAAGGGTGAAACCTTTATTCACCTCAAGTCTCCTTTATCAGAAGCAGGACTTTATTTGTAATTCTCAGTTATAAATGTGACTTGTCATAAATCTATCAATGCTTTAGGTTAATGCTTTAAAATGAAAACTGAAATGATACACATAACCACTTAATGCCTTGTGTCCACACAACTGTGTGTTCATAGTCCAGTCAATAGGAAGTCTATTCCCTGTTGTGGGAATGACCGTATTCTCCAATAAGTAAAACTTTGCAGATGTGTTTTCTCCCTCTGGAATTTGCCTTGAATAAGTTTGGAGTTTCACTTTCCCGATGTGCTATGAATTTAGATAAACAAAGTCATCAACAGGATAACAAATCCATACAAGCTGTTACTACACATTCAGCACTTTGGGATTGATGTAAAAAAAACAAACAAAACAACAACAACAACAAAAAAATAAAAAACAAACTTAAATTTAACTGGCTAGAAATCCTCCTGTTCTCAGTAGTTTTTAAAAGATGTGCTCGCGTAGCATGTGCAGCAGCAGCTGACTGATCCAAATTAGTTCAGAACGAATCAAATCATGCTGAGAAGTTCTAAATCCAGAGCATCAAAATATTAGAACCAGCATGATTACATCAATGAATTGATTAGATAAAACATTTCCTGATGCATTAATATAGATGCTACTGTCAACATAAATCAGTAAGAATAGAATAATTGGAATACAACAATGCAGGTGTATTATTTTATTTTTATTTTATTTCATTTTTTTTGCTTCAGATTAACATTTTAATTGCTCAATTGCTCAAAGTAAAAATCACCTGAAATCACTGGAGATCTTCTGTTAGGGATTATGAATTGGTGTGGAAGGCAATATACTCAACTGTTGCTGTTATATTTCAAACTAACAGATTTAAATGATACCCAGAGCGGTTTGGATCACTTATTACTGACAGTGCCCCACCTCTGAGATCAGTATGTGAGACTGCACCTCAGTAAACATCTATGATGATGTAATGCCAAACACCAAAGCAGTTTTTGGTGTTAACCCAGGTGAAAAAGGAGAAGAGATCATGTATTGGATTTGCATAGATTAGATTAAGTCTATGTGCTGTATATGTATTGTTGAATCACTGGTTGATTTATATGATAACTGTGGCAAAAATAAAAAAAAAGAGCTGATTTTTTGCCAAGTTCTGCACCCCAGTTAATTATCCACTGATTTTTTCAAAATTGTAACAGAAGTAATGACTTCAGGCAAAGTACAATAACTTTAATTACAAACTAAGCATGGCTGAATAAACCAGCGTTATGTAACTTCCTGAAATGATGTTTATAAATAATAAACTAAAAAAATTCTAACTATTCCAATCTCACAATCAAGCCAGTGACTGTGCTTTTTGGCCTTATTGTATTTTAAAGTACCTTTGGCAAGCAGCAACAATACTATAATATTCTGAGTTCAATACACACATTATTACTGCAGCAATCAAAGTCATTATATCCAATTATGACTTACCTACGTGCAATCTGTACATTGTAAAAGGTTAAACTGCAATTTTTCAAAGTCCTTACAGTTCTTTAAATGAATAATTAAATGGCTTTCACATATCAGATTTATATTAAATATCCCCAATGAGTTTTATACAATGAGATAGTTTTCAACACAGTCAGGGTTCTCTGCTTTACAATAACAAATACTTAATAATAAATGGAGCAATTGAATTAGTAATGAACTGTGAGCAGGTGTTCTTGTTTGCAAACTAAATTTTATACATATATTTTACTAGTGTTGGTGCTAACAAAAGAATAGGAAAAGGAACATCTGTATTCATATATATGTAAGGGATATCCGCCTTATTGTATTTTCTTCTCCTAAGGGGATGCATTGAAAGGGCAGAACATGTAAGCGGACTGTCAGTTACATATTTTTGCTATTAGGATGAGATGCGTCTGAGAAGCTCTACTAAAAAAGAAGACTGCTTTCATTTTAAAGAATCATACAGATCTAAAGCTCACAAACTTGCTTTGGACAAATAAAGTTTTCAATGATTCCTGAAAATTAAACTGAATATGTCCTTGTTTGTCAGCTAATCTGTAATTCTGCTATAAAAAAAAAAAAAAATCTTTCTAACATAAAGGATTGTATGTTGTACTACATAGATGCACAACTAATTGAATTGTTGTGATTATCAGCTTGTTCTTTTCTTTAACTGGAGAAAATTGACACAAAACCCTCCTTATCCTTGTTTGGAATAATTAGACTAGACTAAATTTTGTATAATCACAAAATAATACTTTGAATCAATATGCACACCATATAGTAGTAAACTGTTGTATTGATTAGTTGAATGCTAACAGATTGTAAAGGTTCATTTGTATAACTTCCTTTGGTTGAACACATCTGTGAAACGCATGAATGTGCTGTGAATGTGATACAACAATACAAGTGGGAAATAATTTTTTTTTTTTTTTTTGGAACCTTTATAGTCATTACAAACAGATTTTGTCCTTGAAAAGTATGTCCTTCATAGGCAGGAAAGGGATTTGTCATGTTTTTGACCACAGTTCCAAATCCAAATCTGATTTTAAAATGCCTCAGAAACTGCATATTTTTCCCCTGAATATTGCTTCTGAAGAGTAAATTCAAGGTGAGCGATCATCACGCAGATATTAAAATCCGTTATACTTTGCTCCACACAGTTGCCCTCATGCAATGATGATAAGATAAATCTCTGTCACTTCTTAGCATGGCCTTATTGTTACTTATACCACTTGAATGCAGGTCCAGTTCATAATCTGCTGCTATGTTTTGAGTGCCATCATCTCATTCAAAATCATAATTTTTAAATGCTCACTGCCTCAAGATTGTTATCACAGATGTAGGTTTTTAGTTCAACTAAATCATTGCACACAAAACTGAGCATGGAGAGGCATAGTGTAGTAATTCTCTACTCAAAACTCACCTGTTCTCTTTGGCTTTTATACTTTTGACATTTTGCTTCTGTTTTTGTATTTTATCTTGTTTATTTATTTGATTTCGTTGGTTTGATTGAGTTTATTCTGTGCTTTTATAAACTTTAGAGTGCTTTATAAACAAAGTTGGACTGGACTGGGATCATTCTAAGTAGTGAATGGCAATGCAAATAAACCACTCAACAAAACATCCACAAGACTCAAACTCACAGTATCAGATGTGTGGTACATATTTAGGAGCAGTTGTTCTAATTAATTCTTCAAACATTGGTTTCAAATCCTTACAGGCCAATGATTTAGTGATGGCTTTATCCTGGTGTGCATGATCCATGTCTGGTTCTCTTTTCTTATTCATTTTTTCAAACTGCATTAACTGACCTGACTTCACCACTCTCTTGTTTCTTTGAAGTTGCCAAACACATAACAAGGGGGAGAGAAAATACTGTCAAATCCAACATTATCATATCTTTGCTTCAACAAAAAACTGAAATTCCCATTTCAGATCTAGGAAACTAGCAGCTCCCTGTTTTTACCACAACACAATCTGCAGGATGATGGATGTGTTGGTAGCATAATTGCCCCCTTTGCTGTTAACTGCGCATATACACTCCGTTCAGAGTGTGTTGTTTAGTAACAACACAATCTTTTTTTATAGACGGAATAAAACTCCCTTTATTTATTTAGTGTGTGGGTGGGGGGGTTATTATCATATATATATTTCAAACACAATCAAAATATATTTTGTATTGTGGTTATTGTCACAATATTAAATGGTACTTTCCAAATTATTTAGCTTTTTATAAGGATATTTATTCATTTCATGAATTAGTCTGTACTGGACATAAATATAACTTCTAATCCTCCTTTTCAGCTGAGATAATGCCAGGGCTGGTGTTAGGCGATTGCCTAATCTCCTGTGAGTTCATTAAATTTGGAAGCCAAAAACTGGCTTTTACTAAGAAAAACTGGTTCTGATGTGACAAACAGCTATTGCTGGTCCAAAACTAAGAGCTGCTAACAAATATCAGGCCTTTTGGAAGAAGCAAAACTTTACTTCAGACCTATCTAAATTATAAAGAAAATAAAAGAAGAGCTTCAGTATGGACCTGTTGCTCTTGGAATCCCCATCTTTACAGCATACGAACATGTTTACCTCAGTCAGTTTCATTCCCCCAGCAAAACACATCAAGCTCCAAAAATCCAAGATGGAGACAGATAAATAACAAACTTGGTTTCAAAACAGAAAGTCCATATCAGGTGATGGTTATCTGACTTTAATCACATTTTAAGAAGCATCTCTTTTTCTTGAGTTGAAGAGAATTTAACAAACAAATTACTATGAACTTTTTATAGTATAGTGATTTTTATCATTTAAAAAAAGGGGAAAAATGAAACCAATGATAAGATTTTACACAATTTGAATTAATTGTAAATAAGTAAATCAATAGTTTAAATTATGTGAGCTTACACTAAATGCTTTGCTTCAGTGTCAGCCCTTTTGGACTCCAATGGATTTGTTTACATGCACAATTAAGTCAAACTGCCATTATAAGTCAGTTAGGCAATTTAATTAGGCTGTTCTAATGAAAGCATTCTCCTCAAGGAAGAAAATCGATTTTTTGATTTCAGCAAGCTGTAATTTGGCACAATAGGTGGTGATATGATCCCTATATCTTATTAATACTCTTATTTTTACAGCTGACAAATGACATAATGGAGCACAACTTACTAAACTAGTCTGACTGAATCAAACTGGTACTATATCGAGTATATCTCATATGTTCTGTGTGCTACTGTTTTTTTCTTTAAACCAATGAGACGCATGCTATTTATCCCTTGTGGTTATTCTCTGTTGTAATTCCCTTCTTCTTCTTTATCTGTATCAACATTTTCTGTTTCTGCTCTAAGCCTGGCATGGGAATCATGGAGCATGTGCAGAACTGAACTCTCAGCTGCATTAGTTTTGTGAATTGGTCCGTTTTTGAAAAATTGGATTTAGTATGTTTTGAGTCAGGATAGTATGTTGACATGTATATTTTTACTTCTTTTCAAAGTCTGGGTCTTAACTGTCTAAAATATCAGAGAGAGAGAGAGAGAAAAAACTTATTTCTTAAACTAATCTCTGTGATTTCCTCATGTCTCAGCTGCATGGAGGCCACATCCTTTCATCACATGGGGATCCTCCAGTGTAAACATACACTTGCACTGAATATGAATAATAATCACAGCTTTAATATGCACCACATTCATCTAGCTCTAGGATTAGTCAATTGTTCCGAATAATAGAATTGACATAAATCTCTTAATTTTATGAGCTACAGCTCTTGTGGTTTTTACATTCATTTACCCTTCTGATATTAACTTTGTAGGGAACATTAAGTCCCACCATGAAGATTTTAACTAGTTAAATTAACAAACTGCTAAATGTCAATGGAGAGAAAAAAATGTGTTTGCTTCTGGAGGAATTTCTGCGTTTCTTTAAGATAACATCCACCTGTGCAGCTACAGGTGTGAGTATGAGCTAACACAGTGATTAACTATGACAGCAGCACCCAGGGATTCCTTCATGATATCACCTCTGGGCAGTAAAGTATCCCTGACACCAGATGAAGGTCAAATCACTCAAGATAGACCTCTAGTCAAGCTCCTTTTAATAATACTTTTCCCTTTTTATTTCTTTATTTGAAGCAGTACATTTCCCCGTCACTCAATACTTACAGAAATGACTATCAATGCTTGATTAAAACAGGCTTATCATTTTTTCGCTGCAACTTAAATATTATAAAATCTTTAAACAAAAAAAGAGAAGAAATCACTGACATGGTTAGTGGCGATGATTTCATGCTCCTATCCCTCTTCACACCGCCCTGATAGAGGGCAAGCAGGAAGCTATTATTTGGGCAGAAGACCCATAATGCTCTATTGGGCTATTGCTACTTCACATTGCAACTCAGAACACAAAATCCTTTTTTTCTGAGTCTATTGAATTTACTGACCCTGAACACCACAACAGTTTTCAATTACATTAGCCCCCGCCCCACACCCCTGTTGGAATACAAATGTAGTGCTCGAGCAAGCCTTATCTCAAGGGTCTTTGTCAAGTAGCCTGCTTATTTGTCGCTCTTTCCGGTTGGCCACACACGTTGTTCTTTGAGTGTTGTGCTGTTGTCAGGTGGCTGAAGGAGACTGTCACTACACCTGGTCAGCCTCCTGATGGTCCAATGGCCTTTAGTTTGGATCCCCTGCTTTCTTCACCCCTATTAACTCTGGATCACTGGATATATTCTCTAAATCTTCCTTGCACATAATAGAATTAGTGCAGCAATACGCCTCCCTTTTAATGGTCAAATGTGTGTTTTTGCTCACCTCCTATACAGACCTTCTGTCTCAATTGACATTCTCCTTTTTTATCCTCCTGATGACTTTGGCTTGTCAACAGTAATTACATCTAATGAGAAAGGAAGGGAGTTGTTCACCTGAAGCAAACACATGACCTTTGTCGAAGACATGCTGTTCCTCCTTTTACTCTAATAGAAATGTGCTGCTGCAGTCAGTCAGTTTTGATGTGATCAGATAAAATCTAGCTAGTGAAATATATGTAACTTAAGCCTTAGTTTTCTTGAAAGGTGAGAGGTCAGTGTAATCCCACTGGAACTCCTTGAGATCAACACTCTTTGTTTGATTGTTGCATCTTGTCTGATATACCAAGATAAGTTGCTCTTTTCATATGGAAATTACAAATGACATAAAAAACAGTTTATTTGAATTATTAAGGCTCCACAGTGCATCTTTCAGTGCTTCAAAGCTTTTTTCTAACACATTCATAGCATCCTTAATTTTTTTTTTTTATTATTTACTTTTGTTGACAATTTTGAAATTGGAGAAGTAACACATAAAACGGCAAATGTCTGCATCAAACAGTATCAAACAGATCTGATCTGAGAGTGGAGCTGTCCAGAAATATAAGAAGCAACTGTACATACTTCAAATTAATAGGAAACATGCAACAGTAAAGATTTGGGTCATATAACATGAAAAGGGGCTTTTTGGATCCAGGAAACTAGTCCCTATAATAATTGGAGGAGGACCCACCTCCTGAGCGTTCTTGTTATGGGAGGAAAATCTGTCATGTCACTGTGGTAGTTTTTTTCAGACCATGTAAGCATGGTGACTGGTTGAACATGTAAACTCAGCACTGGATTAAGATCTTACAAAAAAAAAAAAAAAAAAAAAAAAGACATTAAAAGAAAAGAAAAGCACAATATTGTGCTTTAAATGCACATTTCTTCTATTTTCTAATTTGAGTCCATCCTCGCATATCTAGTACCATATGTATGAATATATAGAGCTGGAGTAAAGCAATGCTGAAAGTAATTCTTAAATTCAACATAATAGTTTAATCTTGAACTAGTGGATGATGATTATGATAATGTTCATGTTCTGCTTTACTTATAGCTGTTAAACCTTTATGCAAGGAGAGGTGTGTATCGCTGCACTTTGCATTGCCTGCTTTTAATTTATTCACGCTTAATTACCACACAGATTTCTAGCCCGCTGTCATTTAGTGTAAACAGACAAACACACCCACTCATATGCATACTTAATCCCATTAACAACCCTAATATTTTCTAACTTTGGAAAGAACATTTTATGTAACATGAACAATTTATAATAAGGAAATCGCTACCAGTGCTTTGAAAGGATGCATGCTTGTGTGAGTTTGGAAGCCTAAGGCTCTGATCTTTAGAAGCTGGTAATCTACTGATGTTGCATTCCCCTTATCTTTTTCATTCCTTCTCCCTGAGTGTTCTGCTGCAGCCTTTTTCCCTGAAGTCACACTCTGTCTCCAGCCTTTCTTCATGTGGGTGACAACAGGCAAGCATTTATTTGAAGGACTCAACAATCTTGCATTCTTAGTAACACACTGTAGGACAGACGTTTGTACTGCATCTACTGTATAAAGATTTTCTGTGAATGCTGTAAAGATCTTTAAATAGAATCATATGAAACTCTTTTAATGGTGGCAATGAAGAATTAATATAAAATTCCCTCCAGATGTTTAAATCAACAGGAAAATATAAAGAAAAAAAGGTGAATCATCTTCTGAGAAAAAGAGAAAAAGAAAGTTTTTATTACCTGACTTGCAAGCAAAATGGTTGCAGACCATAACCAAGTCAAGATGTCATAAAGTAGCAGCAAAGACAATGAAACTATGCTTCATGTGATGCCAGATCCTGGAAGAATTCCGGTGAACAACATCCTCTTCGTCTGTTTGAACAGCCTGATGCTTTGGTTTACAACTGTTTTCTGTTCATTGCTGTTTTGGTCCTGTGTGGATATGTGGATGTGCCTCAGCAAGGATCAATTTTTATCGATCAAATTTCACCCTCATGCCCTGACACCCGAGGTGCAAGAATCAGTCTCCTTTGTGATGGCCCTTTGCTCTTCACAGCGGTTGCCTGTTTGAAAAGGCTCCCTGTTGATGTGCGTTGCTCTTTACAGGAGTATATCCTGTGGAAGTTCATTATTTTATTATACTCTGACCTGCAGCAGCAGGAAATGAGATGAATTTCTCTATCCTCATTTGCAGTGCCACTACATACAGTTTCTGTGCTTCTTTTTATGCATCTAATTAGGACAGGCTGTGTGCCTCTAAACAAACAATGGGATAATGACTGGCACTGGCTCGTTGTGCTGTGTTGAGTGCCTCCTGGCCAAACACCAGAACCTTTAAGTGGGAATCTCACTTCACACAAATGTGGTACAAGCCATGAGTTCCAGGCCATGCTGGTGTTTACCGGTCAAGCACATCACGTCAAGGTTTCTGGAGGCATCACATCGTGCTGCAACATTTTGGAAAGAGGTATTTTTGGAATGTTATTTTTCACTTTTGATTTCATAGCTAAATGTATCTTATCAGCTTGTCATTGCAATAAACAATCCGAGCTACAGAGCATAAAAACAGAGCCGTAATCCACCTGCAAATACAAGGCACAGATAAATAATGTTGGTCATGTGGCTCACTAAAAGGTGTACATGACATTTTGCATTATATTTATTATGTAACTGTTGTCGTTTGTATTGGAAATATTGACAAGCTGATTCACAAACACCATAGCCAGTTATAAATGTTCACACGGAAAACGATGTTTTGATTCCTTGCATACCACAGAATTAGCTGCAGTGATTTTGCCTAATCAAAGGTCATTTTGACATTTAAAAGCTGGACCACTCATTAGCTGTTAACTGGTGAGGGTCTGTGTTGTGATCATGTGAATCTGTTTCTTAATAAACCACAATCATACAAGACTGGCTTTATTAAAGAAAGGCTAAATATTTCATATGAAAACAAATCCCAAGCTATTTTGTCACCAATCCACAGGCTGGATTTTTCCTCAAATAGCTTCGTGCTCCCTGGAGCAAACCTATTTATAGGTTTGTGAGTGGTTCATTTTTAATCCAATATTTAGATAACTCTGAAAGACATTTAAAAATGACTGTATATATTGGGTTTTTGCTAGATATATTTGCCATTTTTGTGGCTCTCAAAATGAATTCTTGTACTGTATTTGCAGTGTATTAACAGTGTATCAAACTCATACTGTCTCAGCTTTAACAGCACATTATACCTTCTTATACAGTTACTGATATTAAAAAGCTAATTAGTACAGCAGATTCCAGTCAGTTATGTGATGGTCACTGCAGCACGGCTGTTGTAGAAGGAATATTCTACCTTAAGGTTTTGAGGTCAATCCTTCAGTGTGAGGCATTCAAAGTTGAGATGCTCTGGCTTCCCCAGTCGACATTCTGACCTAGAAAACTTCAAATCTCGTTTGTCATAATTCTCTTAGGACTGTGCTTTTATTGGATCATGTCTTGATTCTGTTTTTTTTACAAGATCACAAGCTAATTCTTAACTCTTAGCTCTGACTCTTTGACAAGTCCAGGATTACCCCATCTGCTGTTTGTAAGCAATGCAGTTCCTTCTCTTTTACTCTTACATCTTTGTCTGCCATTGTGGTCTCTAAGATGGGCAGAAAGGTGTTATGGTGTATTCACACCAAACATAAAATGAAAAATTTGTCTTCCTTTTTTCATTCATATTTAACTGCTGGAGAGCTTTTGCAGAATTTCATAGTGCAAATATTCTGAGCTGGTGGTTATGAATGAATGAGCTGCTTTGCACCTGTCACATTAAATACTTTTGATTTATATTTAGATGAAAATATAGATGTCAACGTTTCACATATGTAGCCAGCACTTGCTTATTTAAATTGGTTAAAGAAAATGTGGGAAACATTTTAATGTAACAGGCAGTGTTGTGCTAATTACCAAAAAAATGTGACTACTTAGTCACATTCGAAAAGTAACTCAGTTACTTTGTTGATTACCTACACCAAAAAGTAAAAATACATTTTTAGTTACTTTTGCAAAAATAACATTCTTAAAAAATATAAAAACAAACTCAAACACAAAGCAATTTTTACATTTTACATTTCTTAAAGTCAGGCCAGATGAGTTGAAATAAAATAATAAGAAAATAGAAATTAAAAGTACCATAACAGCTGCTAAAAAAAAATAATCTACCTGCTAAACATTCCAAGCATCTTTATCCTAGTCTTTCTTATATATATTTTTATTTGCATATTTCTCTAGTTAATCATAGGCATTGTCA